>NC_137582.1:26449372-26694372 GCF_963210335.1 Falco punctatus
AGATTGTTAAACCAAAATGGAAGGGAAAAGAAATCCACCTTGGAATAAATTTGCAGTCCGAAGGCGGTAGCAGCTAACAGTCAGAAAGAAAAACCACAAAGTGTTCCCATTAGCATGCTTTAGGGAATCATTTATTTTACGAACTGCTTTTGAAAGGGAAAAATACAATTTTGGTGTATGATCACAGCAGACTGTTGCAAGAAGACACTACAAGTGAAAAGGTGAAAAACTGAAATGGACTGAAGTATAGAGGGAGAATGAGGGCAAAAGATTATTACAGAGTGCCCTAAGTGAGAAGCAGCAGCTTGTGTCGTACATGGAAGTATAGAGAAAGTTATTCTGAAGATTTATGAGAACAGATATGTTTTTAGAGTACTGTGGGATGTGACACTCTTTTTGATAGAAGAATTGGATAGATTAGAAGAGAGACATGTGAGACAAAAAGGAAAAAAAAAAAAGAAATTTAAAGTGGAAAATTATCAGGTTATAGCCCAGTGTTCTGACGGCAAGAAATACAGCTAACCCGGGAGAGGTGACTGAGAAAGACAGCAGAAATTGGTGTACCTGCAGCAGGTACTGCTTTTTAAAACTTCAGTTTATATGATGCCTAGCACAGCAGGTTCTTGATTCACAAGTAGTGCCTATGGACAATGAAGCAGCACAAATGAAAAAGCAGAAGATGGAAATCAACACCTTCTTCAGGAATAGGATAAAAATACAGAAACTTAGAGCTGGGCAAATGGAAAAATCCCAGCAATAATAATGTGGGTCATGCATTGCTGATTTAAATGTCAGAGAAATGAAATAGTGGGCATATGAGTATTCACTGGTAACCTATAGTTTATCCATAGATGCAAGTAGCTCTTAAAATATTCTAGTGTTTTATGGAGATGGACTATCTATCAGTGCCTTTTGTCTAACAATAACACAGTGGCCCTAGCCCTTCTCTGTACTGACTACAGGGGTTTAGTTGCTGACTTTCTTGTGTAACCTTTAGAAATACAGCATTAATACGACCCTTTTACTTTTTCGGTGATTTACTTTCAATTGTTGTACTAGTACTATTTAACTGGTAAACCAATGAGACATCAATCAAATAACCTGAACAAGCATAACAAATGGCTGAAAAAAATTACACCATATTAGCTCCTTTACACTAAACATGTTAGGTTTGGGTTGTTTTTAAAATAAAATGTTAATATGAAGAAAAAATACATTCTCAATTATATATATTATATATATATTTCTTAATAACAATTCAGGAGAGAAACAAACCACTAACTAAAATTAAGGAGAAATGAATATGCTTGTTACCTTAATTAAAATTATCTATTATATAAATACATATATTTAGATATAAAATATCTAACTATTAATTAAAAATGTCTATGAAACATAAGGAAGTATTGTTTATGTAATTAGTATGTTTTTTGAAGTGAGAAAGACCAGAGGTATATATATCTGCAAGTACTTATATCTGTAAACATAGAAGTACAGATAACTAAATAAGTTTTTCCCTGCACACATACACGAAATCAATACTTGCGTGCACATATACATGTATGCATGCATATGTATATGCATACACAATTTTGCACATGCTCACTCACATTTCAATAACTAAATTCATGCTGAAATTATTATGCCACATGTGCCTTTTCCAGAAGAGTATCATTTCATGTATGATTCAAGCTTTTAATGTGAGATTTGTCCTGGTATTTTGAATTTTAAAATGCAGACTTCATGTAAAACATCATTAGGAATTCTAGTTTAACTTTTGGATTCCTACAGTGAACAGAGATGTATGCATATTCACTCTGCCCTGCCTGCAGGCATGCTATGGACTCTGTGACTTTGTCTGGTTTCCATGAACTTTGGTTTTTAAACCTCAGTCACATGTAAAAAACACTTGGAGACACTGGACCTTTGCACTCTACACATAAAAAAGGTGCTCACAGAAAAGTCTTAAAACTTCAAAACTTCAATGAGATGAAATTTCAAGTTGTTTAAAAATTATTTTTGATTGATCTAAAGCACATAAGATGTTTCTGTTCGTGTTGAAATATTTTTATCTGACCCATGAACAGTACAGAAAGACAGCATCAGTACAGCAGACTTTTTTTTTTTTTTTGTGTCATTTAACAGCTGCTGTTAAAAATGCTCGACACTTCCTAGGCATCTGAACTGCACTGTTTCTGCAGAAGACACTACAGGCTTTTGTAAGGGAAATCCTGTGCAACAAATAGTAAGAAAGAGGTAGCTTGTAATCTAGCAGTTATAGAAGGAAAGGCTAAATAATAATTTATAATTGGGACTGGCTCCTTTAATCCCATGCTACACTACTACTACTATGCCCAATATTGTTGAGAAATGGAACATCTCTTAACTCTGGGAATTTTATTTCTACATATTACTGTTCTCCAGTAAATGGACTAGGAAACACTTCGCAATACTACTACTTCCTGGTATTGAAATGCAGCCTGCTTCCCATGATGAGAAAGAAAATCTTATCAAAGTGTTACAGATGTTCTTCAAATGATTTAATAAATACAAGAATATCTTCTAAGTAAATGAGGCAAATATTTCATTTGAATTCTCACAGCCTCGATAATTAAAAGCAAGACCACCAGCTGACTTCTTTTATTTTTTAAAAGCACAACTTGATCTGCACAAGGAATGCAACCTTCTTCAATAATGTTTTCCCTCACAAAGTTAAGAACCTACCTGTTGATCCTGAGGCAAATGCCAGTAGTGGTCCAATATTCATCAGAAACTTTAATTAATTCTGCTTCCCTTTGGGCATCTTACTTTCACCACAGTGGGGGAAAAAAGAAAAAACCTACCAAACCTGTGGTCGTTAATATCAATATAAAACTAGGACGATGCTTAAACTGGAAGACCTGGAGTTTCACATACTGTTCTCATATTTTTTTAAGTGCCATCCAATTAGTACATGGGGACTGGGATGTGTCTCAGTGTGCAACCACTGCCAATTTACTTTATAATTTAAAGAACCTAACCCTCCCTCTAGCATCTCCCTTTTGCCTAGCTTTTTTTGTTTTCAGAGGAGTGACATACCTATGAAATGAATGAAAACTCATATTTGAACCAGTGGAATTAGAATATGCATCGAATGATTCACCCTGAAAGTTAAGCAGGAAGGAGACAAAGCAGAAATTACTTCCTAAGATGTCAGAATGTATTTACTGCACATCCTAAATGAAATGAAAAAAAAAAAAAAAAAAAAAAAAAAAGGAAAGAAAGATATTGTATTTGCTAGAAATCCTTGAGGTTTCTGATAGGAACATACCTGACTCTATAGCGTTAAAACATCTTTACATTTCTCATCTTTATTCTCTCTGAATCTCAACACTCAAAACCGTTCAGTGTACCCCACATTGCACAGGGTTGCTGTGAAGACAGATACATTAAGAACACTGAGGTACGCAGATGTTAGAGTAACCAAAGCTGTATAAAACAAAATACAGTGCAGACTAGAAAGGGATGTTCCTTACGGCAGTTAAAGATCTTAAACCCAAGAATGAACAGTGATGTTTATATTACACATCCTTCCGTAAATCAGTGGATTTTCCAGGAATGTAAATCAACAGAGCATTGGCTATAAAATTATTCTTTATAATCCCAGAGGTGTCAATATAAAAACTCTCAGGGAGAAGAAGCATTGGGGTTTAGTCCTCAGTCTGTGCGACCCTTTTTCTAGCTAAGAGTACATTTTGTCTGCAATCCTTCCAGTCCTGGTCCTGTCTTACAGGGCTCATCATTTGCTAAATGTGTTATTTCAGGACATAAACTTTCCCATTGTTAGGCAAAAGAAAAAGGCTTAGATGATGAAAATTTACACTTGTACTGCTAGCCCCTGTGTGCTCTGATGCAGTCAACAGGCAACCCTGGAAGAGAAAAATAGGAAGGAAGTAAAACATTTATACTTTTGGTTCTACGGCTGTTTTTGAGAGGAGGTATGCACTTCTCCACCAAAAGATTACTTCCCACTGACATTTTGCCCAAATAGCTATGTTTTTTGAGCTTTAAAACTCTAAATAAATACACAATAATTAGTAGAATTTTTGAAACTGGACAATGTCCTGAAAAATTCCTTGAATAGTGTGGCAAAAACATAGCTAACACATTTGTGTCTGATGTGTTTGTGATGCAAAGAAATAGGACTCGTGGAGGGCTGCTCTGCAAAAGCAGTCATTGCTGTCAGGAAAAAGAAGAGGTAATTGATAAAGCTCTGTTCTGCAAATGGAAGTTTTGCTATAGGCTTTAAATTTTAATCCTAGGTTTCAATATTATAAATATATATGGTTGCTTTCTTTGTAGAGAGTACAAATTATTTAGGGAGAAATGGAGCTACAAGTCTACTTCTGACTGTTTGTGTTCCCAGACTCTTATTTGCAGACTCTGAAGTAGGAAGAATTACCTTCATGTTTCCATGGCTGTCTAGGGTTTCAATGAAAACCAGCCGCCTGCCTTGACTCCTTTCGGACATCTTAACATTGTTCCTTTTTCACAAATACTGATACAAGGTCATAGCTTTGACAAATCTATTATTCCTCATTCACAAGTACTTGCAGTTTATTTGGACAGTAATTTCTGGCCCAGAGCATCACTAAATGTTCGGTTTTCTCCATTTAAAAATACCCAAAGCATAGTGTTATAAACTGATTGCCCATCCCCACACCACATGGAGGGACAATGTCAAGAGCAAATCAGAACTTCTACATCTCTATCCTAAAATACATACAGAAATAAAAGCAGTAACAATGACTGATTCAAAGCCCTATTTAAAAATTCATCCATCCACATCTCTGATAAAATGATATCTACCATTTTGTCTGCAGTGCAGCTACAACAAGGCTGCAGGTCAGGTACAGCAGGGCTTTGATTACCGGTTTTACTAGCTTTCTGCTGCGGCCACCACTCACATAAATGAAGAAAGGACAAGAAGATGCAAAGTCCTTGCTTTCCCTGCACCAACACTCGGGCCAGCTCTTGGATTACCTTCCTATGTTTGTACTGGAACAGCATTTGAAGTTTATGTTACTATATTTTACTTAATGCCTAAGGAAAGATAAATTATAATGGTCCAGCTGACAAGTGGTAGTAGCTACATTGTGCTTGATTGCTCAGACTGGTATGATTTAATGTACCTCCTCCTCAGAAGACAGAGACACAGAGAAGACAATGGCACAGGTCAGCTTTCTTTTCAGCTAGGACAGAAGCTAAAAAACCCAGGAGCCCCTTGCTGTCACAATTACTTGCTCTGTATAGGTCTCTTAATTTCACTATTAATACAAAACACTATGGAACTGCAGACGACCTTCCTGATACTACTGCTATTTACTATTAAGCTTTCCATTTTAAAACCAGTGACCAGAAATGAGGTCAATAAAATTCACTAATTTCTGGAAAGTATGAAACACAAATATTCAAACAGGACCAACAGTTCCAAGTAGAAATGTTTAACGGTTTTATTTCCCATTACGTTCAAAGAAAACACAACTGGCTCAGGGGAAAATGTTTCATTTTTCTTAAATTGCAGCAGCTTATTGTTGACATAAAGTATTTTGGTTGTAATAACTTTTAAACTGTCATCACTAAGGCTATAATATATATATTTTTAACAACATTCACAGCTCCCAGGAGTACTAGCTTGCTAGTGGAGATTTTGACAAAATAAATTATGCATTTTAAAAATAAATTCACTGTACCTTTACTGCAAAAAATGATTACTTCATTTCATTGAGAAGATCATTAGGGACTTCCTTATGTGCCATCAAGCATATCAAGACCTAAACCACCATGCTTTGCTTGAAAGCAGACATCCATGGATCCCCACTTGCTGCTGCACACAAACATGCTATAACGCCCAGTTTACCTGTGCAAGAAACAGCAGCACATAAACCACCCATTGCAGCTCTAATTTTAACTGGACTAACCTAACTGTTGAGTTAGGAATGGCCAGCACACACCTAGTAATTCAGGGAAAATGGATGTTATGGATGCATTTTTTTCTGGACATAAGCAGTAGCAGGGTAATGAGGAAGCCTCTCAGAAAAGGCATGACCTGCACTAGCCATACGCAGTTGTGCAATGTTACGTTTCAGCAGCGTGCCTTGGAGACAAGGCATTCCCCAGGTCCGCAGTGCTCGACTGGCTGGGTGCCCACTCCCACCTAAGGAGCACTGTGGGCTTCGTGTTGGGGTTTTTGGTCTTAATCTAATGTCACTTTTGGAAATAAGTTTTAAAATAAAATGATACAGCTGTCAGGTAAGTCCGCCACGTTCATAAACATGGAAAAAAAAGTTCTTCAGAGCTAGGCTGGTGGGGTGCACGACGTAAGGCAGGGCTGGGAAAGCCTGTCTGGATTTAATGATGCCTTTCGTGCTAGGCATGTGATAATGCTCTTTCAATGTGTACTTTCCATAAAAGTTAGAAAGTTAGGAACTGAAACATGCCAAGAGACAACTCCTATCATAATCCTACATAAATGTATAAGCATTACGATAGTATCTTTCACTACAGGAATATATACTGCTTCTCAAACATGGAAATATCCTACACGTTTTTCATATAGTCTAGCACAATGCATTTTTAAAAGGTGCTTAAAAATGAGACACCAGTTCACACCTCTCATTCATTACAAGCATTACAATGTGCATTTTGTGCCTGTGTAATTCTGAGTGTTCTTAATTTACTCCAGTTTCAGTAAAATCTGTGGATATTGAGAAACTTGGCCAAACCATGAGCATATTAAACAACAGGACACTGAAATAGTCACCTTTATACTTTAAAGACAGTAATGGAAATTAAATACTTTAAAACATTTTTGCGACTTGTATGTTAACGTATTCTCTGAAGCAATACGCAAGCACAAGGCTGCCATGCTACTTGTACTTGTGACTTTGGCTTATGATTACAGCTTTTACTCAGCTGAAAAATGTTAAAATTCTCTTGGCATTGTTCTTTAACGGAAACATTAAAATGAAATATGACAGGTTTTTTGAAAACTCCAGAGTCCACCTAAAATGACCAACCTAAATCACAGGGATGTGCTTGCGAGCCACACTCTTGCTTGAAACTGGCTGCTGATCCCAGCACTTGGCTAATACCCACTGTCTGCAAGGAACAGTCGGGGCTCTCTTCTTCCAGATGTTCTCCCAACCACACTTGTAAACACTCATTCGCTGATTGCAAAATCATAGCAAGTTTATGCTACAGTGGGCCTTAAATACCTGATTAATTCTAGAAATTACCAAAATAAATACAGGCTAAGTCTTTGCTCATTGAATAAGGATAAAGTAACTTCAAAATCCACAGCCACTGGTTGCCATGCAACCTGCTATAGTATTATGGCAGAAATAAGCTGTGCTTGAATTTTCAGTGCCCTCTCGCTCAGCCTTCTTGATGTTGTGATACTCTAATGCTTCTCAGCTAACTTCCATTAAGTAGTTTTTTGTGGGGTAGTATTCCAAGGTTAAAATGATTAAATAACTTTTATGGTTGATCAAATATAAGCCCTTATTATACACAGTAGGCAAAACCATACATTTTAATTACTTTGTTATCAAAGATCTAGGTATTTACATTTCATTTTTCAGTTATAATTCTGAATTTAGTTTGACCTTCATAAAAAAGAGAAGACCCAAGATTCTTGCTGTCTTAAACAATTTTTCCCATAAACAAAAAAAAAAACCCCAAGACCAAAAACACACACCCCACAACATTAAGACATGGTAACAGGAGAAACAATGCAATGAGGCTTATGCAGCCTATTAGAAATATTTTCTACTGAAACATTTTGTTTTATTTAAGCATCACCTTTCAATTCCTCAGTTTAATTTTTAACTAATTATTTGTGACTTGATAAAACATTTGCAGTCTAAGGGTGATATATCAATATTTGATAATATTGACATTACATTAACTCAAAGTTCATATTTAGAGCTATTAAGAACATTTTTCCCTTATGAGAAGTACATTCAAGTTTAAATACTGGAATAAAAAGAATAATTTCAGGTACTCTACAGAACTTTGCTATTGATTGGTAACAAAGTAATTTTCTGTAATTAATATATAATAATATTTAAAGTGACATATGTTTAAAAATTCATGATTAAAAAGTTTGTATTTTGTATTTTTGGCTTCTGAAATTATTTGAAGAAGACAGATTTCACAGACCAAAATCTACTTAATAAGGTCTTGTCTTACATATCCATTTGTTAAAGATATTCAGTGCAATTTAAAATCTATCCATTAACCTCCAAAACTTATGTATAAACAGATTTATTAGAAAAGGATGGAAATACCATGTGGGTAATTTACACTATAAATATTTCAAAATAAAAATACCAACTTCCATTTATTAGAAAAGCAAATTTGAAAAAAAAGAGCAGCAACATATTTATGTGGAAAAACTTCTTTTTGCCAAATTTCAATTCAGTATTGTTCATGTTTCTGCTACTTTAGGTTATATAGCAATGTTAAAGAAAAAACAAACATGACTTTAAAAAGCTTGACATTTTAAATCTTGGAGGATGCTTTTTTTTTTTTTTTTTTACTATTTTACTATTTTGTCTTTCCAGAGCTTTACAGCTTTTCCCTCAATCTACTGTGATTTTTAAATACATATGATCAAAAAATACACTTATGCCTGTGGTGGGAGGTTACAGACACATTTTTAAAAATTATTTCCTTTTCATAGTGTACTAGTTCATAACTAATAAGAAAAAAAATACTAAATAGAAGGCATGAAATTAACAGCAAGCAGTAGATTCAAATAACCTTGCAGCCGAAGCTTTGTAACCTAATTCCAATAATGGCTCAAAGATACATGGCATAATAACATTTTCTCTTTTTCAGATTGTAATGATGTTCACATGCAAACGCATGGCCAGACTCATCGTTATAAAATGATTGCTTAACACATTCCTTCTTGAGCTTTGTAATCTCATGTCTGCATAATGTGCCCCTTTTCGTACCATACAGTGCGACACTTAAAGTTAGCACCAAATATCATTGCTCTATTCACATTTATTTTGTTACTTTAGGGAAAAAAAAACGCACCAAATATTCCCCCCCTCCCCAGCCCCCGGATTTAAGGAATGGCTCTACACTGTGGTCATCATTTTCTTATTTCGGTTAAAGAGAGGGGAAGGAGCTTATCTATTTGGAAACACAGTCTCTTGTAACTCCTTCTGTAAAGGGTAACAGGAGCAGACAGCATGTAAGTGACACATTGCCTTGTGTTTTAGAAACAGATGGGGGCACTATCCAATATGCTCAACAACATCCCGCCCGGCGCACAATGCGGCAGATCATCAGGGCTCTCGGCACGGTGGGGAAAGCGGCACGGCAACAGTGCCCAACACAATTTGAGCCATTAATAATTAGCAATGCTGAACTGCAAAGAGTCCATCCTCGCTGTCAGGTGTTTAGATAATGCCATCAAGCGTGGAGCCTGGTGCCCACGGTCATTTTGTAAACTCTATCTATCAGTTTAGGAATGCATTTCAGTTTCTTAGCATGTATACAGTCAACCTGCTGGTGAAATTACATTGTATAAAGGAAAATACCGTACTACACAGGAGAAGATATAAAGCAGAAAAGAACTTAAAGGAAAAGTTTGAAGGATCTGTCATCAAAACTTTAAATAGGCCTTTCTCCAGCTGTAGCTAAATTATTGTACTTCTTGATACTGTTTGCTCCTCACAGCAATTGAAAGCATATGTAATTTAACAGCAGGCCTCAATCCTTTAATAAGCTGTCTTTAAAATACCTTACATGGATTACCTATCTGTAAATCTGCTTCCCATGCAGAATGTGACAGCATTATGGAAATTGTGAGTTCAGTAAAGATGGCATATACCAAAGAGAACCACATCTGCACACTGTAAGATTATACCAAACATTGGAAGTAATCTTTAGTCATTTATAATACTGCAGAATGCATAATTAAGATTAAGGGCTCTATTCTGCCCTTACTTATGTCCTACGTATCTCATAATTTTTTTCCCCCCGTAAATTAAATGGAAAAGTAGCACTGCAAGGCTTTCTTGTTCAAATTATGCAAAGTTGGTATTCATCTTTCTGCAATTTGGTGCACATCTAAGGAAGTTTGGCAAAAAGGGAATGATCACATATGGAGCAGAATCCATACTAAAAAGGGCTATCCTGTGTTTGCCAAAAGGAGCAACTTGCAAGTAGCACATATTTCCTTATCACTTAAAAAAAAATAATATTAAAGAAACAAAAAAACAGAAAAGAGTTTCCCAGAGCAGGAACACAGTTCAAAGAGATGCTGTACTGTGAGTCACTTTGCTGAATACACAGCCTGCCTAGACAAAAAAAACCCACAAATGTCTGAAAGCAGCTAACAGCAAAGGAGGGGGAATTGGACAGTTTTGGCAAAGAAAGGGTAGCACTAACATTCCCTGATGCTCGGATTTCTAAGCCATACCTACTTCTGCACTTAATAATATGTAATTTCTTCTGCCATTTACTGGTAGGAGAAGCATCAACAGGAGAGCTTTATCAAAACCTGTGCTGACGGGTAGGATGAGGAGGACAAAGGGAGAGAGGAGGAGGAGAGGTGCTTATGGTAACCATGCTCCTTCGATGGAAGACTTATGCACCACCAGCCAGCTATGTATTTTCTTTGCTTACCCTCAGCTCCAGGAGTCTGCAGACAGCATCTGTTACACACAGTTATTTACTGTGAACTTATATTTTATTCCACAATACACAAGTTCTTTGCAATTCCCTTTCAGCTGGGTACCACGATATGGGGTCTGCAAGTCCCATAACAAACTAGACCAGGATCCAGCCTTACACCTTACCTCTGAAAAATGCCTTTATTCTTTGCAGTAGACGAATGAAATGAAATGTTGATCTTTCTGAAAGCTGTTCATTATATTCCACTATAGAAATTAGGGAACATATCAGTTAGTGGCAGGGTAACAGCTCACATCCAGTTTTGGCCTTTTTCTTTGCTCTGGAAATTCATGAAAGCCAAACAAAAGCATTTTTTGGGAATAATTTTTACTAATGACTAAGACTCATGCACATGGTTAATGTCTGCTACTTTGGAAACAGTGGCGTTTCTAGGACTTGGCATTTGAGACAGCAGATGGGGTGGAAAGGAATTTGCCTCTGGGGTTAGGGCGCTATATCACCCTCCTTTGCCCACTGCAGAACTATTTGCTCATTCTCAGTGCAGAGCAATAAAGATGCTGCCATTTAGAGCATCTGAATCTGAGTTTTAGCACTTTCTTTATTTTCAGAATTAGTGCTGTGTATAAACGTTGGTCATACCAATACCAAAATACATTGCAAATATGTGTGGCACACTCAGGCCCTGGAGAGCCTCCAGTGTTAAGTGATACCTCAGCTGCTGTGGCAGCTTTCTCACATAAGGAGAACACTTTCCTCCCCCCATGTGAGAGCCCAGAGAACGCACACATCTTTAAACGCAGAATTAGCTAAGAAACTAACACATCATACGGCAAAATAAACAATATTCCCAAGCCTGTTAAAAGCTAAATGTGGCACTTTACAGAACAATGCACAGTCAAACAAATTTCAAGACTACGTT
Organism: Falco punctatus; assembly: GCF_963210335.1. Taxonomy (NCBI): domain Eukaryota; kingdom Metazoa; phylum Chordata; class Aves; order Falconiformes; family Falconidae; genus Falco; species Falco punctatus. Next base: position 26,460,987 of record NC_137582.1, read on the forward strand.
ACCATTAATACATGTTTAATCCTCTAGTCAGACATAATGTTAAAATTATAGAGAAAGTGAGGAGGTGATTATTAAAGGAGCCTGAACATACTCCAGCTCTAAAACAGACATAGATAAACTGACACATGCACAGACATCTCAGATGGAGACTCAGCACAAAAAATCATTGGGGGGAAAAAAAAAATCCCTTTGCATTCCTATATATATTTGAAACTGTTAGTTCCTCACTGCTGCAGTAGCATTCATTTCCTAAACTTCTGAAATCCTCTTTATCAGTGAGATTCTCATACACTCTTAAGAGAAAGTAATGGTAACCTATCACTTTTAAGACTACAGCTTTTGAAAGCCAGACTGTCAGAGTACTGCAGGATGTACAATAAAAAGCGAACAAATGGCAAAGAGACTGGCTAGATGTTTTAATATGTTTCCAGCACCCCTGATTCTGTGATTAATTTGTTCTCTCTCATCCTCTTTTCAAAATGGTAGGAAAGCCTCTACCATTTCTGAGTTTAGCATTACTGTAAATTGAGATCCTGGCTCAATTTAGAGATTTTATTGCCACAGAAAGCAGATTGATAATGATTATTATGCTGAACATTTGTAAGGCAACAACTACTGCAATATTTGGCTTATTTTAAAAGGAAAATTGTTCTCAAGTACTAAGAGCAAATGTCCAGTAATCTGTGTATAATCTTACTTCTACAAAATGAAGAAAGAGATTTTCTTTCCCAGTAGACTGTATGAAGTGTTGGAGGACCCAGACAAAAGAAACACCAGAGTAAAAGCACATCTTAAGCAGTTCCTGAACGTAGTCATGAATTGGAAGAGCTGAACTTTCACAAAGCTGTCTATATATACACAGTTTGTTTGGCAACAGTACCTCCTGCTTAAATTACCGGTGATTTTCTATTGCTTCTGTGTCTGAAATCCTGCTGTCTGACCCCCAGAGAAACTGAAAGTTTTATAAATCTCTCGGATCGTCCTGCCATGACTGCCCAACAGTCTTTCTGGAAAAATGGGGTTAATGGGTCACTACTTTTAATAGATGGTTTCTTGAGCAAGACCTAGGTCATTTATAGTTTGACAGATTTTTGGCAAATGCCTTTCATTTCAAAAGATATTCACAGCCTTCAGCACTAATAATTTTACTGTGCTGTGTTTTAACTAAAAAGAGAGGAAAAGGCAATTCACAGCTCAGAACAATCTTCTCATTCATTAGTAAAACAAAAAAAAATGTTTCTCAAAGAGGGGGGAAAGGCAAAAAGTGGTAAATTTGAATGCATGGAGATAACTCTTTTTATGCTTTGAAAATTTCTAACTTCTTTTTCCTCATTATCTCTACAAAAGTGTCATGCATTTGAGCAGCTAGGGTGAAAAGTTGCTGCTGAATATTGGTATATCCCACAGCAATTATTTTACAATGGCTCCCAGTTCACTTGTGTTGGCCACATTCTAGAGGAGCACCAGCATGCTGATCAAGAACCTGCGCGAAGGCTCATTTAACCTGCCCTCCTATGAGGGTGCCTTATGTAAAAAGCCAGCACTCTTGTGACATTAGTATTTTTGAACTGAGCCATTTCTCTGAAAACAATCCATTGATCAAAGGGATTACATGGTCAACTTGGAAGCCTTTGTCTCTTACTCGAGATTTAACAGTTTTCTAAGATGCGCATTCTGGTAAAGAATAGAAATTAATAATACATAAAGAATACCTTTCTTAATCTGCTAATGTTTTATTTTAGAGCTGAACAAGAAGGAACAGAACAGACTAATGAGGGACAGAGACAACCTTAACAAAATTTTAAAGACTGTTTTCATCCTAGAGATTTTTTTAAATCAGTTCTTTCCCTCTTCAAATGCATCTAGAGAATACACTCTTTTTTTTAACCTTTAGTGCAATAGTTTATCCTTGAAGAAATGGTAGTAGATCTATTGACCAACATTTTTGCTAGTAGATGTACTGTTAGACCTCATAGGTTGTTTCAAAGAAGACAACAAAAAGAGAAGGCATTTATATTTAAATCAGAAATGGGGATGATTCTACTTTAAATTCTGCTTTATCTATCCATATACTTCTCTTACTATCACCTTTATACCAAGAACATTTTAATTTTGATTTCCTGCATCCAGTTCTGAAGAATTTGACAGAATTACATTTGGTGCAAGTGGGTCACATTTCTAACACTCCAGAGCATGGAGTGAATTTTTGCAAAGGGCACCCTGTCATCTCTGATATTGCAACCGATCATAAACCCTGAGAGGTGCATACAGTAGCATTAGTTTGATAGTTAAGTATTTTACATTATCTTCTAAATGATGTCTCTTCTGCTCCCTCAAATTCTGGAAGCATATAGCTGCAGAAGAGATCATCTGTTCCATTCTCTTGTCTCAAGACAGACTCACCAGCACTCTAATTCATTTAGAAGGTAATTAATCTGGTCTTTCTCTCCTTAAAGATCTCTAAAGATGAAGACTATATAACTTGTTCCGTAGCTTCACTTTCCTTGTCCCAAACTGATTTCAAGTACAGACATATTTTTGAAAGTCAGAATGCTCATATGATCCATTCATCCCTCTAGGAAAAGGAACTATTTGTTCAACATTACTATTCCAAAATATAACTGTCTGCATTAGAATTCCTATTCTTTAATTCATTTTTAAGTGGTGCTCTGTGAAATCATTTGTGACTGTTGATTTTGAGCGATTTATTACCACTTGCACCCCCTTACCTTTCTCTCTTAATGTTCTCAGTTCATTTTTCTCCCTTGTTAACAGAATACCATAACTGCCTTTGAAAGCACTGAAAGACCTAGTGGTCTTTGCAATCTTTTTATTTTTCTTTTCCTGTTTCAGGGAAAGAGCCATACTCCATACCTCTGTCTTGCTGGCAAGAAAATTTTTTTGTTGTTTACTTGAAGTTCTAAAGGTGAGAAACTAAATTCTATTCTCCTCCCGACAGAAAAAAGTAATGACAATTTCCTCCAGCAAAACTGTGAAAGGAAGATGGATATATAAAAAAGTACAAAAAAAACAAGAGTAAAAGAAAGCTAAAGTCTATTAACAAGTGACAGATGTAGCATCTTCATTTTATTTGTATGTCTAGTGAACATTTAAAGACAGAGATCAACTGATTACTAATGGCAGCCATTTACTTAGCAATAACCCTGTATGTGGTGCCATACAAGTAAATGTGCAAATACAAATAACACTATTCCTGCCCTAAGATTTTTACGATCTTAAGTGACATATAGAGAACTTAATATGGATAGAATACCCCTAATACAGATAGAATTTTAAACTACATGTTTCAGGGCTTTGTTTTGTTTGCAGTTACAGAGCAAGAAAGGACTGGTGCTGCCAAGTGAGGCGTAGTGCTTTAGAAAGCAACAAGTGCTTTGCCTCAGAAGAGAAATCAAGACAATCTTGCTGTCTTCTAACACAGGCCAGTTTTATCCTATGTCCAGCGTGGGTTTTTTGATTTGCAATTTTCCCCTTTGCCCTTTCCCCTCTGTAGCTACTTCCCATTGTATGGAATGCACTTTCCATTTCTAAAAAGACTGCAGCTATTTCTCATTTCTCCCTCTCAGTCTATCTGTTCCCTGATCCCCTTTCAACACTGTTCTACAGCAGCACGTCTGACAAACACCCTACTTCCTTCTGTCTTCTGGCTTGGATAAGATTGTATTGGGATATGGGGATCTTAGACTAATTAAACGACAAATACAGCGCTCTGCTTCATACCAAAGCTCAGCTAGCCTTGCTCCTCTGATGCCCAGCCCCCCAGTTCAAGTGCAGCCTGGATAGAATAGTTCTTAATGTCCCTTCAGATCTTAAGACTACTTCTACCCTTCTTGTTTAACCTTTCAAAAGCACAGCCTTTCCTATCCATCCACACAGCTAAGATCACACTGTTAACTGCAAAAACCTTATAGTACTCGTATCTAGTCAGAATGCTGTTACCCAGATAATATTTCATTTCCAGTGCCTTGGCCACTGGATGCCTGTCTTTGCCTGTCTCTGCTGGTTTCTTCTGCTGGGTGAAACAGTCTTTGTCCTCATTTCCACGGAGTACCTTCTTCCTCCTTCACTCGCTACCATGAGGTCTGCTCCACCTTCCCCTGACACCCAAGTCAGGCCTCCAACTCACACTTTGTACACTGTCAACAACTTACATCCATGTTTTCTGCAGTGCCCCTCAGACTTCTGATACATCCTCCATCAGCACCCACAGAGCTACCTCTTCTTTCAAACCCAAATCTCCCTTCTCCTTCCAATATATCTATAAATCTGGTTGTTGCTGCATGCTGATACCAATGTACACCACACCAACTAAATACTCTCTGCTTGCCTAAGCATGTTGTCTGTCTGCATTCAGCTCCTCTCTCTGTTTCCCCCCAGTTGTGTCATTACTGCAACACATGACTGTTCAAACAGCAGAAGAAACAGTTATGGAAAAAGATACAAGACTTTGAAAACACTTAGATTTTAAGTATTTCCCCTGCAGATCTAAATAAAATTCTGTGGAAAATTACATTTAAAAATACAAGCATCCTATGAATAATGTCTCTATCTAATCTAGAGATAAGGTGACAAAATACCGAGCATTTAGTCCCACTTTAAAGTGAAGTTACTGTACAAAACCAGAAACCTTACATAGACTTCCAGGACAATATTATAGTGGCTAACAATTATAGTCAACAAATATCTAAATAATGGTTTCACATTTTTGTGGTCCAGCCTGTAAGTCACTGAAACTAACTAAACTAATTTAAATTAAGTTACCATAAATTTATTGTACTACTACAAGTACTTGTAGAGTTAAGAATCCCACCTCCTGAGAAAATATATTCCCATTTATACTTCCCACATGTAATGAAACATGGACCTTTCAATTATTGTGGGGTTTTATCCCTGTGAGCTGTAAAAGAATCAGCCCAAAATACTAGATTCAGACCTGGAGAAATATTTATCTGAATCTGAACTTTGCATTTAGTGTTCATCTCTGATGAACGGAAAAATGGAAACTAAATTCATTTTTGTCCTGAATTCACACACTATATAGTTTGAATAGCTGTAGTATGAACTCCTCTTTCAGAGAAAATATACTATAAGATGTACATTGCTACTAACCTCTGCTGCAATCTTGTGGTAACAAAAGTATATTTTGTGTTTTGAGCTACATTGGATTCCAGCTTTCCAAAAGTGGAAGGAAAAGGCAGTAATCTACTTTTCTACTCAGTTTTCAAGGTCTGATAAAAAAGTTGTAACAGGACTGTGACTAGGCTAAAATAAACATAGATAGCAAGGCATTGTTAGAAAAAAAATCAAATACGCTTTTTGTAAGTTTGTCGGGAAAATATCACTTCTGATAAAATGTCTCCTTCTTTTGGGGCAGAGGATGTTTGGAGACAGGGACTGGAAGACAGCCTTTAGTGATTCAGGCTGGAGACACTCAACAATAGAGTGTGCCTGAGGATTTGCCAGGCGGCACAGGAGCCGTTGCACGGGGAAAGTCTGCACTGAGCAGATGTGGCTTTTTATAATTTGGCCCAAACGTAAGGATTTGATCTTTTGGTATCCAAAACTTTCTTTGTCTTGTGGAAGGAAAGTTGGGAAAGGCCATGGCACCCCTCCATGCACTGCAGTAGCAAATGCTCTGGCTGGCAGTGGTACCAGAGCACGGAGGTACCACACTCCTGCCCAAGCACTCCAGGCACTTCAGCACTGCCTCACTGACAGCCCAGCAGCGCTCTGAGCTGCGGATGAGAACCATGCTGATTTGCTGTCATAACAACTACATAAAACTCAAAAAAAAATCTGTTTTCTCCTTAGGTGTAGACTATCGTTTTGATACATGTAAGAGATTCTAATGATACAAAGGCAATGTCTGCAGATTTATCAGGGCTTCCCATTAACCTTTTCATCACCTCTGTCTCCTCAGCAAGGCTTCTTGAGACAGCAGTTAAGAAAGGAAACATGGCCAGCATAACTGCATGAAAGCTACCCTGCCAGGGATCTGTGTGGGATACTGACGATCAACGTTACAGCTTAAAAGACTTGCTGCCTCTGCAGGGAAATGCAGCTGGGGTCTTTCAGGAGAAAAACATTGTAAAATTTCCAGTGCTCTGTATTTTTCTCAGATGTTGCATTGTCTGAATCATTCTCACATAGTACTTTCTGCTGCTTTTGAAAACTGCTACTGACATGTTTTCACATAGCTCACAAATGATGATCCAGAGGAGAACACTAAACTGGACCCACCATTTGCATTCTCCTAGTAAAGAACATGATCAAAAGTCTTGTTTTGTATTTCCTTATCTTTTATTTGGAGCAATAAAAATAACTGAATCTAGCTAAATTATAAAACTATAATAAAAAATAACTTATTTTCACAAATTCAGCTGCACGTTGGGCAGATGAATTTTGACCTTGCTCATTTTGTATTTTTTTTTTCTGACATTTAGAGAAAGCATTTCATTTAACTTTTTTAAAGGAAAAAATCCTCTGACATAATCCAACAAAAAATCAGGAGGATAACTTTTATGTTCAGTCTATAAGGCACTTACATTCCATGTCATTCTCTTTTTCCCATGCCGTTCTCTCAGTCACAATTCCAGCTCCAGTTTTAGACTGAAGTGATAATGATGCTTGTTTTCACATTTTCTGTTTTTGCTATACTTGAAGATAATTCTTAAGGCGGTAATAACTGTCAGTCTCTTAAATTCAGAATATATATATTTATCTTTTCATTAAAAGCTATATTGAAATCCAGCTGGTACTGCACTAACTAACTTTTGGTACCGGACTATAACACTTCTAACATAAGATGCTGTGAAACCAGACAACGGTGCTTTATGTTCAGCTCCACAAAATTATAACTTGGAAAATATGTATGCTGTGTTTTTAATCTGGCATTAATGCTGCGGAGACCCACATTCTTTTAAAACAAATGCTTAAGTACTATTTGTTTATCAAATTCCATATGCAGATTTATTCTATTTTGGGACATTCATACACCAAATTTATTTCCAAGTTTGAAGTGTATTCCCGATTCTCCTCCACCAGAAGATTCAGGTGACTGGGAGTTTGGCTTGCACCCCTTTCCACTCTGCCAGGCCATAAGCCAATATTACAAGCTGGATTTTTTTACTTTTTTGAGTCATCCAGATAAAAGGAAAAAACAGTAAAATTCCCTGCACTGTGCACCACTCAGATAACAGACAAATAAATATAAGCAAAACAACATCAAGCTTTATGTATACATTAAAGTGAAAGTACAGTCTTTCAGATCCCATGTGTTTGGCTCCTTTTCCTCTTTTCCACTTTCCTGTCCTTCCCCTGGTTTTTGCCCTCTAAAAGCAAGCCACCCCCTCCTCTGTACGCCTGCAGTCATGGATGCTATTCTTATTTCTGGAGAGAGGCTCTCACTCCCTTTCTGCCTCCCCAGTAAGTACAACACTCATGCCCTAAATATTCTTACTCACAGCTTTCAAACGGGGGAAGGTTCACCTTCTTCATCAAACCCCGAAAAGCCTCCCTCCCTGGCCTGTATCAGCATCTTTCCAACATCCAGCAGAGTCGGGGGGACTGCCTCTTTCCTTTTATAACCTTAATTGTCAAACAGCTTTGTGGGACTCCAGGTGAGCAAAAAAGCAGCAGAATTAAGGAATTATGAAAAGGACACGTGGTGCTAAGCCTGGGTTGATGGTTCCAGCAAAAATCCTGGGCAGCAGCGGCAGCGCAGCACCCTGGCAGCTGGACGCTGCGGTGCCCCGGTGCATCTGCCTTTCCTCTGGGCTCTGCCTGTGCCCACACCGCTGCGAAAGAGCCTGCTGCAAAAGAAGATTGCCACAGGGAATAAAAGAAAAACCTGAGGGATAAAAATGGATAGCTTCCAATTAAAATTACCATACTGTAATTTTGTTAGTTATCAGTGACAGAGTAAAGTACATGGCAGCTTAACTGACAAGAAAATGTCCTTTTGGGCATAATATAGCGTACAGATCTTTGACTTTTTAGCATGTAGTGTCCAGATGGTACTTTTTTGCTTCATGTTGTGATCAGGAGGCAGAAAGGCCATTTCAGAAACAGTGGCAGTGAAAGCCAGCATAGATCAGAGGCACACAAGACTGCCTGAATGTACGAGGATGTATCGTATCATTGCAGGTAATCCTCACATGAGGGTACGTACGGTAGGAAGGATATTTTCTAAAGCTATTTGCTGGAGACACTATCAAGTGCACTTAGAGCAGTGGTTTGTGTAGCTGATTGCAAACCTACTCTGCTGCTGCTGAATGCCCGTTAAGATGAGCAACATTTTATTTACAAGATGTAAAGAAAAACGATCGCTGAATAATAAAATGTTCCACTAAATTCCAGCATGCTATATTAACTTAGGAATGCTATTGTATATTAAAAAGTTATGCCCTCTTCATTTTTCCCCACAATCTTTACTTTAGAGATGTGCACAATGCGCTCCCCCCCCACCCCCCCCACCCCCCCTACAGGAAAGATAATCTTTCTTCTTCAGCACAGCACAAATCCTGCGGCTAACTCCCCTTGTGAACCTGAGTGGTATTGACATGGGGGTGTAGAGTCAGGCAAAAAACCAGGCATCTTCTGATGAAACACATAAACTACACACATTCAAGAACAAAACAAAAATCTTCTAAAAGCCTGTGTGTAAGATAAGACTGCCTTGGGGGCAGCTCGAACTTGCAGTCTTGGCCATTTACGCAGGATTTTACAGAGCCATCTATTACAGTATTCAACAAAAAGAAGTACTTCAAAAAGCTTCCTTTTTTTTTTTTTTTTCAGTTGGAAGTACAATAATTTGTAAGTCAAAATTTGGAAGTGTTCCCAGTTTTTGGCAGTAAAATGATAATACTGGGCATATCATTTTAAAGTGGAATCTCATGGAAGTTAATTCAGACGACAAGGTCACTTTTAGACATTTTTTTCCCTTATGTTTTGGACTGAAAATAATTCCCAAATCCTATTATTTGAAGCAGGGGTACTTACCATAGCAATCCCTGCCTCCCCTGATACACATGCTACCTCTGAGATAGAGTGCCTTAAAAAAAAACCACCCTCACAAGAATATATACTATGAGCTTCAGAATTTAAGCAAGGAAAAGAAAAAGTTGCATACCGAGCAATCATATAGTGTACCTTTGTACTGCTTGGGTTTAACGTGAACTTTCAAAAGTGTGAGTTTTCATCCTTTGTATAAAAACAACCAACTTAGAAGAAAAGGAGGGAAAGGATGCTGGGCTCTTTTAACAGCTAAAATGGAGGAGTAAAACTGATAATCTAAAATCAGTTTTGCCCCAATATTTCCTTGTTCCGTTTTATACCTCAAGCTTAGGGTGTGATGTCCTGAACCACTAAGTAGTACTATACAATTATAATTAAAACACAAACCCAACCAATCAAACCCACCAATGTGTTTGTAGAGAATGGGAGGCTTATGTGAAATCCTGATTAAATTACTGCCACCGAAATAAAAAGGCATGTGGGGTTCAGAGAGATCAACTTATCTCTAGACAAGATTAAATCAGTTTACACAGAACTGAGATATCCTTGAGAGGTATCATAGGTATAAAATCATACATGTCATGGAAATATCTCTGAAGACCATTTTTTCCATGTTTTTTGAATAATTTGGTTTGAAAGCGCAAATCTCCAATATCTGAGGAAAGCCTCAAAGCCCATTTACACCAAGTTTTTCCAAACACCCTTTCCCCTGTTTCTCTCACATTTTCTCTCACACATAAACCCCATTCACATTGTATAAGCCAAGCACTGTGATATACTATCAAAATGCAGGCTACATTTATCTAGAACAAAGTATAAACATTTCCTGTGTGTGTACTTAAGATTCATTTGCTTGCCAAATAGCTTTGTCTCCTTCCTTGGTTATTGTCAGAAGGAAGTGTTTTGATTCAAATGACTGAATTCCTCAAGCTCAGGTACTGCTGATAATAGGATTTATGACAAGCTAAAAAAGCAAAAAGTGATCAGAGACCCTTTTTAAAATACCATCACGCTTCTGGCTTAAAGTATGACTTACAGGCCAGATGTAAGGCTAAACACACGTGGGCATGTAGGAGATTGCATGGACCACTATGGTCTGATACCCCCGTCAAGCTCCTGCCGATTTAAAAGCAAATTTGCAAACCCACGTGAGAGCATGGTTTGTAGAGGAATATTAAAGATTGAAGTATCACTGCTATCTTCAAATAAATGCACGGGGGTTTTTATGTGGAGGTCTATTCTCTTTTTTCTATAGCATCTGTTCTATTGAGTAAGCAAGCAAAACAAAACAAAGTAAGTGAGCAAGCAAAGAGCAACAAATGCTTTATTCTTTAAATTGCTCCCAGCATTGTGCCTCTCACTAACTAGCTCCTACTTGCAGCCTCTGCTCTGTTTACTGTTGTTTGCTTTCTTTTTGTGGAAGCACTTCGGTGCATGACAGATAGAACAAAAAGAGAAAAAGTGAATTCCAAACTGCGAGAATCCAGTGTAGAGCATATCTAATGGCCATCTGTATACATGCTTAAAGAAAGCGGAAAAGCACAAAACTAAGACACCTTCCTCAATCTTTCCCTCTCTCTGCCATGTGTCATTTACGCATATGAATCCAATGCATCTCAGAGATGATTATCTGGCAGTGTCCTACTAATCTGCTCATCAGTTACAGGACAGACAGGCACATTTTAAGCATATCAGTTCCTCTGTGAATCTGAGTCTAACTGAAGCCATGAGAGATAGAAGACAAATACATTAAGCCAGTGCAATCCTAAAAGATGATAAAAGCTTTAAGTGATCCAGGAGAGCCCCAGAGCCTAAAATAGTGAACTTTAAAACAGCCTATGTCAAAATAATGAAGTGACATGTCTCCATTACATATTTTCTTCTTTTAATATTTTTTTCCATATTAATACGCAACATTGAACACATTCAGTATATTTAACACAACAGTACAGATGGAAAGAATAACAACTGAAACTAATTCATTTTGATTTCTGCTTTACAAATAAGAGAAAGACTTGGTCTTCTCTGAAAGATTTATGAGGCTTCCCACCATAAAGGAGCCTGGATTACAGCTATGCTTACTTTATAAAATGAAATTCTGCCATTATAGGCAAGAGTTCATGGCTGTAATTATTTCAATGCACTTCCCAGTCAATGTGTCTTACACAGCTGAGCCAAACCCTCTCTTACATATGCAGGTCATTTCATAAGAAGTCTAAGAGCTTCAACAACTTTGTGTGACCTTGCATTGAATAACACTGGAAAATTGATTTGGCTCTAGTAATAAAAGACCGTCTGCATTATCTGCATTCTAATTATAATTAATATAACCAGGATAACTGCTGTATTATTTACGATTAGAGCTATGGTGAGCACAGTGTAATAATAATCTGCTACATAATTTTTTATTGATCTGATGGCTTTATTGCAGAAAAAACAAAATGCTACACTGCTGTACTACTAAAATTGCCTTTCTAGACATGTCTGTTTAGAGGAAGAATGTTCATTTAACATTTCTTTTATCTCATCAAATTCCCATAGATTTTAATATCAGAGAGAGTATGATGCTTGCTTGCATGCTTGCTTTTCCTTTTTTTTTTTTTTTTTTTTCTTTTTTCCTTGGCAAAAGGAAGACAAAATGGACTGATTAACACACCCATATTTTCCATTGTTAATTTCCTGGGAATCATTCATTCCTTGTAATTCTTTAGCAATTGCAACACAACTCATTGACAGAATTGGGCTGTACCCCAAGAATGAACAGCTCTCCATTTCAATAGAAAACTTATCATACTATCAAAAAAACAAACAAAACCCATCAAAAAATAATTAAAAGTTAACAATATTAAGTTAATTGCATCTCATTGTACTAAGCCATCACTTAGGAGGCTAAACCACTGTTCAATGATCTCACATTTGAACACCTTTTCCTAAATTCTGTTGAAATGGAAATTAAGCTCTCTTAATTTGGCAAAATCAGCTGTAAACTGATGTGTTTTGCAAAAATTAAATATGTAGTGTGAAAGGTCAAGGCAGCATTTGTAGAAATGCAGTAAAAAAATCTGAAAATTAATGGATTTTGCAATTCCAATATAAAATTCAAAAATTGTGGGGGAAAAAATAAGACAATGTTTTTTAAGAAAGCAATTACAAAGCTCCAATCTCTCTAATGCCAAAATAAAATTTCCTGAAAGGTTTGTTTTCATAATACGATACTGCCCTTATTTTGTGATCTTCCTTTGACTGCAAGTGCAATCAAAAGTGCAAAAAATAAGTTGTATAAATGAGCTCATTGTTAGACTTTAGAGTTAATATTTGTAAGTATGAATCTGGAGAGTTTATTCGTAGAACTTGTTTCCAGCTGCATCAAGACTATATCAGAAATTAATTATAATGTAAGATAGAACAAATACCATATATTTATAGGAAATTTATAGATATTCATGATTACATATTATGTTATTAATAATAGGTGTGCTGATGTTATCATCTCTGAAAGAAAAATAAATTCTCACTTTCTTATTCTTTCCCTGCATGTTTTCATCTCTGCAGTCTGTGCTTCTCGGTGGTGTTTTCATGTGTTTGTAACAGCTTCCACACTCCTCCTTTATAAAACTGATTGCGTTTAAGCCCTGCTGATTCCTACCCAATTATGTTATCTTAATATATTATTTTATTGTCATTTTTTTAGGAAGAAAAAACAATCAAACCAAATTATTGCAGCTGCGCAGGTATTTAGCTCTCATTTGTACTGCTCTCAAGAGTTATCAATTTAAATTCAGTGATTTGCCATTGAAACACGGGCTTGAAAAAACTTGAAATAGCTCCCATTACTAAATCACACAATCATCCCACTAGCACAAGGTTCAAACAGAACACTTATTTTCTTTTCTAGGATAATCTGTGACTTCTCCATTTAGTGGTCCCTGCATTTTCTTACTCTTTCTAATTGCTTCATCTCCAGTAAGTCACAAGAACCCATGTTTCCCTCCCACAGTATGATACACAGAACCAGTGTCTTCCTTTCCATCATGAGCGTTAGATGTGATGTTCAGAAGGCTTCCTTCTAGAGCAAGCACATCGAAGAGTGAGCAGCTAATCACCCTGCCATTTTCATGTGTGGATGTGGCTGTCATCTCTGGATACAAACCATTCACATGTGAAAAAATGAAAACTAAAAATACTATTGGAACTTGTTATTATTTCAAAAAATAAATTTGGGATTGAGACCCATGCTAAGTGTTGGTCTATATGTCTGTATGAAGGCTGGAGATATGTACTTCACCAGAATATTCTACCTGAAAACAATTGAAGGAAATACATCGGTGATCTATAGATTGCTTTGGTTTTCTGCATAAGGATTTCCTGTAGAGTAACACCCTGTTTTATTTTATTCTTCTTAGAAGACAAACATGCCAGTGCACTTACACTCCTGTGAGAGGGACAAAGAAGTCCAGAAGTACTAGGAAAATCCTTTGTTCCCTGATCTTATTGCAGTCTCAACTGTAAAATGGCAAAATTATGACACATACAAATGGGATGCTGGGAATGACAGAGGTCATGTCTAGAGACTCGAGTTAGTCTGCCATTTCGGCTAAATTCCATTTCCACTGGTGCCAATTTAGATTTTCCTTGACCAGGCTTTGGCTAGATCTGCTCAGGGATGTCCATTTAGGTTGAGCACTGATTTCAGTGAATTTGGATAGATGCAAGAATGGATGGATCTTGGCACCTGGGATTACCTGCCACAGTATCTGCTTTTATTATATTCAAACCTACCTACAGCAACAACTTGGGGGATTGAATGAATGCTTCCTTTCCTGAGAACATTTGGGTTTTTCTTTGCTTGAAACAGCTTTGTGAAGAAGGCAAGCAGAGTATCTACGCATATTTTTCTTATAACCAAACAAAACTGTCTTATGTCTTCAGAATGGAAAGATGCCAAAATTCCTTCTTTCTTCATACAATGTTCAGCTGATTGCTGTGGGATTTGTTTTCGAATGTCCTAAAGATTTTTTTTTTGTTATTACGTAATACCAAAAAAGGAATTATTGAATTATTTATTTTTATTATGTGTGGTCATGGCCTATTATAAATAGAGGCTGGGCTTTTCATGACACCTCAATTATTTCTATGTGCATTGGATCCATTAATAAGAAATAACAGTTCTGTAAACTCATCCTGGCTCTGAAAGTCAAGCTGGGTTCTTTCTATATCACTCATCACTGAGTATGGTGTTTCTGAAGGACCAAATTAGGTCTTTTTTTAATGGCAGCTGTTGAAGGCATTCAATGCCCTCAGTAGGTTTGTACTGATATAGAACTGCTTGGAATTTATTAAACTGTTCTGAGGAAGATACATACGAGTAAAATCCAATTGACTCTTTCTTAGCCGTATTGAATTCTGCTGTACCATCAAAAATGAGGGAGCAAACTTTTTTCCCAGCAGAGCCTACAGATTCAGTTGTGAATGCAGACAACATGCAGATTATTGACCAGATAGATATTGTTAAAGCTGTTCTTCTGAGCAGAGCTATATATTAAATCTGTGAGCACCTCACAAAGTGTATATTGTCCTTAAATAAAGAACAAATGCATTATTTTGGTTACAGTAGCCCCACTTAAAGCTTCTCAACAGAATTTTCTTATATTTCTGCCCATTTCTTACGCATTACCTTTAAGGTTACAGCTTTCCATAGATACAGATAAAATTTGCGATATGATAAAATATAATTTGGAAATTTTGGAATCATGGGAGGAATTCAATAAATTGAAAGGTTATCAACAGTACAAATGTCTAGCTGTATTTTAAAGAAAGCTTCAAAAAATTCAATGGACAACTTAACTGAAACCGATTAAACTCTTAATGGTTTAGTCCACAGTAAATAGCAATGATTTTTGCTCGACTGCAGAGAAAGTATTGGGAAAGAGAGAAATAGATACTGAAAAAATATATTGCATAAGAAACTTCAGTAAGCATGTCTGTTAATGCTATTTTTCAAACTGTTACCTCAGAAAACCCCGGCCTTTTAGTTCATGTTTATTTAACCACAGGCAATTCATTCTGAAAACAGGGCTTCAAATTTTGCTAAGGCCTTATGAAATATGAGTCTCATTTCTCCCCATTCTTTCAGGTCATGCAGATAGACAAAGGGATGCTACTGTCAGGATATAACAGGGATATATTCCGTATGTTACAAGAGAGATATATGGCAAAATCCTTCAAAATATGTGTTGTTATTAAAAAAAGTTTAGGGTACAGCCCCAAGCTCCTAAGCCCTCCCACCTCAGTTTCTATCCAAAATCTCTGCTTCATTGGATGTTACTGTTCAGAATATTCCCTTCCACTACAGAAAAGACAGTTCTGTATTCTCCTACACAAATATAAAAGGCTGCAAAATTAAAAATTGCTGTGATGTCTCCTTTTAAATGTAGCTTATGGAAAAAATGTTTCTGGACAAACAGCAGCAGCAGCAGCAGCAGCAAGGTAAGAACACCTGTCTCCTTTGGCTCCTTCACTTAGTTGACGGCTGAACTTCAAAGCCTACTTTTGGACTATTTAAAATGCTAATATGATTAATAACAGGGAATTACTTTTTTACACCAAACTACACAAGAAAATTAAATTAAAAAACCCTATGCTAATGCACTGTAAAGGTTGCAGTTACAAATCACAGATCTGTTCATGGATATTTCATGAGCAGAAAAAAGGCTAAATTTGTCAGATAAATTATTCATTGCGAATTATTTGCTCAGCTCTATACTTTGCATGTGTACTGTATTTATAAATTTAACAGGGATTCTGGTGGTACCTCAGAAAGCAGTACAGTGCAGATTCTGCATATACTACTGCAATTTCCAATTTGTCTCACTGTATGTGTTCTGCGGGTGAAATTCCACCCTCCTACACAATAGCTGGTTACCGAGGCTTTCCACGCTGTTATGAAACCCACCCCCCCTTCTCCTCCCAAAAGCAGGCTGGACTAGAGCCACGGCCGCTTTCTCTCCCCTAAGGTGGGTGTGAAAGCCACTCGATCTGGGCAAGGAAAGGCGTACTGGTGCGTCTGTAAAAAGGCATGAAGCTAAACTTCTTGCTGGGGCTCCTTTGTGGCTCTGGAAGGCAGCTGCACTAGGCAGCTACGTGAGACGGCCAGAGTGGGATGGAGGTGTGCAGCCTGGCTGCTCTCCTCACCCCACAGCCTCCGCAAAAGGTGTGTGAACACCTTGCCTGGCAGCAAAGCACACACCAGCTACTGCTTATTTTAGCTCAGGCCAACCTTGGTCTTCAGTATATTTAATGAAAAAAGACACTGTGTTAAGTCCATCTGATTCTGATGAAGCAAAATAAAGGATTTGATGTGAAGATGGCAGAGAACACCTGAAAACCATCACATCACAACACAGTGCCTTCTCCAGCGAATGACTCAAGAGCAGGGAGGAAAATCTCTCTGGACAAAACATGAGCATTAAATGGCAAAACAAACAAACAGCTTCTGTCACACACCAGGTTAAACGTCTTAAAAGAAAACAAGTGAGACAGTACTGGTATTGCTTTAAAGGTGAAAATTAAAATATGCTCTAATACGTAGTGGTACACAATTGGCAAGAGCAGAATCTTTAACAAAGGGCAGACAGCGCTTTTAGGGCTAGCTAAACATTTTTTGCTCTAGCAGGGACGCAGAGCCAAAGCGGGGAGATGATTTGGCAGTATATTGACTGCATGCTTTTATCCTTTTGGCTGCTTAAGTTCTAGCAGAAGTTACTTGAACAGGACTACAGTTTAATACACTGAGGCTTACACAGAAGGTATTATTTTCTCTTTGACAGGGTCCAGTGCTATTTTTACCCTGTTTGATAGAGAGCTGCTGTTAGGCCTCGGGGAAGGAATAGCGATTCTTTAAGTAGGGCTCGCCTAGCAGCAGCTTCCTCCCTCCTGCTACTTCAGCCACCTTCTGTGATATAGGAAATGCCTGGTGCTCCTTTTCCTTTAAAAATACACATCGTTAACTGCCTCATCGGTAATCCACCTAACAAACCTTGGCTTGTTTGTGCGGGACGCCTAACTGACACCAGCCGTTCTGTTTGTTAGTCCCTTCCTCCCCACTCCAGCGCCCAGCCTCCCTGCCTCCTCAATCACATGTGTTGTTTCTCATTTAAATGAACAGTTGGATTCTTTTATTTCTTACAAGTGCTGGATTCGCCTTATCGCCCTCATTCCTTTGGGGGTTGCCAATTGGTTTTATCCACGGATGTATCATTTCTCATGCTTCCCTTTTTTCTTACAAAGAGAAAGAACCACTTCGTCAACAAGCCTCTCTGGAGTGGAAGATTAAAAACCTAGACATCACCTACCTTGCAGCGCTACTCCCAACTGGGTTGTGTAAAACTCAATTAAACTTGTCCCCATTGAATACTGCATTACAGTACATTAAACAGAAAATTCTTCAAGCGTGATGACAAAGCTTGAAACCTTGCCTCAAAGCTGTTCCTTGTAGCTTTCTTTAACATTTCAGTCTTTATGGTGTAAGTCTCCCGTTGACACAACTTTAGTCCAGCTATGAAAAATCACAGAGCCCCACAGGGATTAAAAGAGAAAGAGGAGGAGGGGGAAAAAAAAAGAAAAAAAAAAAAAAAAAAAGAAAACCTTGTCAAAGCTGGTCTTGGCACTTCCGTTAGTGCATCTATTGAAACTATAGAGCCTGAGAAGTATTAGAGAGACCTATGAACAATTTGACAATTTGGAATAACACTATGTTCACTGTGATCAGTTCCCTTTATTAATTTTCTTTTCTCCAAGAGAAACAGGTATTCACAGTCTCCCCTAATTAAAAGATGTACTTAATGCCTTAAGACTGGAACAAAATATGAATTAATCAAGGGTACGAGTCTGGAAAAAAGAACAACAACAACAAAGATGTCAAGCCAAGAATTACAACTCCTCCCAAATCTCCAAATGTCAGTGTTTTCTGAGGAAGTATGAATTAAGATCCAAATACAGAGCTCTACCTCACTGTGATGTAAATGAAATACCAAAAACTTGCTGCTCCTATTTCAAGTATTTCTTCCCTTTATGAAACAATGATGACAAGTTTACCTCAAATTTGTTTCTACCTGAGTTCACATTACCTCTCCCAACTAATGACTGGAAAGATTTCAAATTCTAAGCAACTCAGAGTCAGTTGTGCATGAAATAAATAAGTATTTTATATTAAAATCTCCCAAAGGAAGAGTTACATGTACTGAAAAAGGAAAAAAAGAGAGCATCAAATTCATTCAGAAAATTTCCCACTATTCTTATGTAAACCTAATGAGATATAGCTGTGTTAATGTCAGCACCTCCAACTCCAAGTATCTCCAAAAGTTGGCAAAAGCCTGGCTGACTGAGTAGTTACATTTCAAAAATCCGTCAGTATACTTCCAAATAATTTTTTATTCTCCTGACTCTTTATAGTGATAGACGTAGAGAGAGACGCTGAGAATCCAAATCTTTCCTAAATAATAAGGCTTGAAATGGCTGCTCCTCACCTCTTGCCTTAAAAGCATGCATACTGTTACTGCACATGTTACAAAGCATTGTAAGCACACTTCCACTCAAGAAAAATTGTCCTGCCACAAATGCCATAAATCATGCATTGACTATTTGGACTGCTCAGACATGAAGAGCACCATATAATTCTTTCTCTTTCTTTTGTATGTTATTTTATATGAAATCTTCTGAGTAGATAACATAAGATTTTAAAGATGCCATATGATATGCACACTATTGCTCTGCTTATTATTATTATATTAGTCCAACTATCTGTAGTTAAGTGATAGATTATCACATATGGACTCATATATAAGCTCTGAAAAAGAGAAAGAATGAAGCATCCCATTTTCAAAAGGGAACAAAGGCAAATGTAATTAAGCAACCCACATATTATCGAAATGTTGGGACTCAATTACTTCTGGCAGTTCCTTTTCATCTCCTGAACTCTACGTAAAGTCCTGCATGGCTTCTCTCTGGTGTTTTAATTTGCTGAAGAGCCCTGCTGGTAATGTAATATTTAGGATCTACGATGAAGGGATGACAGGGGACTTGTAAGACTTTGCTGATGACTTACTGTGTCTAGTGACAATTTTTTTCCCTATCTCTGGAGGGCAGAGTTCAGTATCTTTAGGTACTTAGAATCATGGTATGTTAATGTGCTAGAAAGGACTGCTTAGAGACTTGGTTCATCCTTTTTTGGACATCTCCTCTATGCATCTGAATTTCTGCAGAGGAGGAAAATGAGGAGAGAAATGAGAACAATGAATGAGAAAAATTACAGGATTGTTCTTTAGTATACTACATCAGTTTAGTACCAGTAGATGCCAATGAAGGTAACTGGCTGTGGTACAAAAAAAAAAAAAAAAAAAAAAAAAAGAAAAAAAAAAAAAGAAAAGACAATGCATCAACCAAATTTTATACACCAAAAATGTTTTAAATATCCCAAAACTTTAACAGCTCTTCCCTGTGTTAAGGATATAGTCTAACTGTTTCAGTGCTATGGAAAAAGTATTTTCCATAGAAACAATAGTTATGTCAGCATAAAGCAAACCAATATAGTAACCCTACAAGAATACTGAGTTTAAAACTCTAAGTGGTCTCTAACAATATCTAAGAAAACTAAGATTGTTTCCTAAGTAAAATGGAATTGTTTTGCCTCAGAGTAGAGTTTTTTCTTCTTTTTGTGTTCTCCATTTATGGTATTAATCCACAAATCTCTTCAGTATAACAAATATTAACCCATTTTAGTCAGAGGTGCCATGTGAAAATAAATTGGAAAAGGAACAGCACACATTTTTTTTATTGTGCTCAGCTGGACATATGTGCCTGCTAGCTAATTTTGGGGGGCTACAGCTAATGAATTCATTGCAGTATGAATCACAGGCAACCTTTAACCAGGATCTGACAAGTTGTTACTTCATAAAAGTGACACAGTTTGATAAATTAGGCATTCGATTCGTTACATACAGCTAAAATCTGATCACTACTTGCAAAACACAGATTCAGATTTACTGATAAAAACTGCAGGCTGTTCCTTTTTCTCCAGTAGCCAATGTTATTAGAAGTAGTAGCTGGAGCCTGCCAATTGCAAATGCAAACTGACCCAGCTTTGCTCCAGAAAGAAAGAAGGTGAAGAAACTAAGTAAAAACAAAGAACGTTGCTGGACATTAATGGCAGATTGTGAGGCTAACGTGCTCAAAGGAAACCTCAGCTCATCAGCTCCTTTGTAACACCAACGTCCAAGAGACGACACAAGGGATGCCATACAGCCACAGAAGACTGACACACCAAAAAAGCAGCCCTGAACTTAATTTCCTCCAGTAACTTCAGCTTAAGGAGCAAGTCTTAGATCTCCCGTTTACTGGTTTAGCAGCTGAAAAGAATCCCATTTCAAGAAAATGCTTTTGTTAAGGAAAGTACTTCTCAATGGGTGCCTTTGGAGACTTCTCTGACTCAGGAACTGAATTCTTTCTGTACTATTAGACCTTTGAGTATGCAACTACTCACACGTTTAGACTTTGCAATAATTAGCAACACACAACAAAAATCCAAGTGCTAACACTAGGTTCATGCTTCGCTTCACTGAATATGTACATATGTTCCTAAAGAGAAGAAGGTCATATATCAGCTCATCGCTTTTTTTGAATCTTCTAGCTGAATATATTAAAGGGTTTTTTTAGGTGTAATTGATCTGACATTAATTTTCTCTGCTTAACGTAACATCACTATGGAACATTTTTATAAAGGAGAGGAATGGTGTTTTGGAAAGAACAATTTTTATGGTGCTGTGGATTGTTTTTTAAATGTGTAAAAAAAAATTCAAGTTGCTCAATGTCCAAAGTTAATCCATTTGTTATGTTATGTCCTAGATTATAAAATTAAGATCAAACCAAGGAAACGGAATGCAGAATGTTGTTCCTTTAACACAAAATTTTGTACTGCAAAATGAAGAGAAAATAAATAACAAATTGTAGGAAGTGCATCAGAAAGACAGAGGAGTGCCACACTTACATAAAGCTGATGATCGCATTGTGGCAAGCCAGAAAATTGTTATGTTTCACACGTTATGGTGCAGTGGATGTAATTGAGAAATGGCTAGTGTGTACAAACCCAGCATTCTCTCCTTGACTCACTGCAAAGCTTATGACATTTAGGGATTTACATAGAAAGTACATGGAAAGAGAAAGAACTGTATTTAAACAGTTGATCTCAGCAGATCTTCCAAGAGAGCAGATCTTCTAAGGGCCAAAAGTGGTTTCCATGAAAGCAAGAAAACCTGTTCATTCTTTAAAGCATTATTAACATTTCATTTTTTTCCCTAACTTAGCTAGTTAAACCCAAATAAAATACATAATACTTTACATCACAAAGCTTTCTTAGTAAATTGCTCCTGGACCACTGGTCCACGAAAGACTCTCAGGATGGGGTTCTGAACATATAGCCAACACTCATTTAGCCCTAATTAATTTCTACTTCTGGAGGGAATGGAAGATAAAAGTCTTGAAGTCATACTTCAGGCTATACTTTCCACCAAAGTAAGCCACTGAAAAATATCATTGTTTGTGATTTTATACTTCATTTGCTCCAACGATAAATATAATTTAATTGAACCTTAATCATAAAACTGGCTTAGCCTTAGCAATCTGTCAGTCTTATTTTAAATTTTCATTTAATTGTAAGTTGAAAATGCATTTAAACCTCACATAATTTAAACCCATTAAAATGCACGTGCAGCAACCATAAAAGCAAGCCTGTTCACATTTAAAAGAACAGTTTATTAACAGAAGATGCATAGTGATCACTTGATGCCACCCCTCTCATTTCCTAGTGTAAACCAGTTTCTTTTCATCTCGTACTTTAAGTTCAATCGCCCATCTTATAATATCAGCTAACATTCTGGCTGGCCAAAGACACTGTTGTCTCCCCTATGTCTCAGATGCTTCCATTCCTACATATCTGAACATCTGTTTCAGGTAGCAGATCAACCACAGTATTTCATTGTAGTTTCTGAGTTGAAGGTCAGGGTGTATCAGTCAATTACCAATAACCCGCCAATCCTTGGTTTTCTCAAAAATGTCTTTCATTTGTTCAGATCTTTAATAATTTGTGCACTGCCCTTACTGTGCAATATGCTTCTACCACATTATTTTTATATATTCAATTGTAAAAGCAATTTTTCAATTTACGTGTTTTTCTACATCACCACTATTAGAAACAAGAATTCTCCATTCACCAAAATAATGTTAGCGAGCCTAGTATGTATTATCTGACTGCACACTTCTATATTTTAAATAAGAAGGTACAATGGTTACTAAATCCATCTGATCAAGTGTGAAAACAACTCTCTTCTAGTGTTTCTAATAAATCTAACTTTTCAATGTTCTTTTTACATCAGTTTGCACTCCCTAAAATGTGTATTTTTCCTTGTGTCATCTTCTACTTTCACCAGTTTATTGCAAAACTAACGTTCTTCTGTAATTTTTAAAGCTAATGCTAGCACCTTTCTCGAGCCTTAACAATGTTAGCTAGGACTTATTCTTTCTACCTTCTAAAATCTCTTCCAAATAATAGTTCCTCCCAATGATTATTAACCTGTGATAGTGTAATTGTTCAGAGTAGCTGGAGTTACCTATGCAGATGTATATACTGCATCTATAGGAAGGAATTTCAGAACCTTCTGTGTCTTGAGTGAAACACTGAGGCTCAAGTTATTTTATACATATATATATGTGTGTGCATGTATGCATGTGTATATGCCTGTATACTATGATATTATCATAGGAAATATCTTACAGGCAATTTCTGTTCCAGCAACAAACCTTGGTTCTGCCTACTACTGACTGATTTAGTCATGTGCATCACCTGTGCATCACATCATAACTCAGTTACAGAACATTTCTACTAAATCTGCCTACACATCACAACTAGCTTCAAATATCACAACTTGTGCACACTCCAGCATAGATTTGTTTGTCAGCATCCCATTGCCCCACATGCCCTGATGGTACAAAAATGAAATACGAAAGAAAAAATCAAATAGGAAAACAGCTTTTTAACATTTTTTTTCTTCTTTGTGTAACACCAAAAGAAATGACATTTTTAGAAAACTGCTAAGTTCTCTCTGTGTCTGCAGTAACAGGGGTTCATTCCTTAGATATTAAACACATATTAAAGCAGGTTGCAACTTCTTCACACTTCAGCCTTCTTCAGAGAAGACTCAAACAGTGGGAAGGCTGACAGATGCCTCAGCACTGGTGAGGAGAAGGGCAGCTGCAGGCCGTGGGAGCATCCTGCTTTGTGTGCAAGGGGGATCACAATGAGGGACTCATGTATTTTGTGTCATGCTGGAGGCTCTTCCCTAACCTCCGCTCTCCCTCCTCCCCATTTCGCTATACACACTTCAAACCTGCCCTAAATAACAGGGTGCAATTACCATTGCATTAGGAAAAATGGATGCAGTCCACCGTGCTGGCCTTAGCGCCATGGTGCCCCGCTGTGAAGTCCTGCTCCTCGTAGCCTCTGCCTACAGTAGGGAACAGTGCTGGAATGCCATGGGAGAAGGAGAGAAATGCTGACATTGATCTTTGGATCAGAGAGTACACAGATTGATCCCTAGGATCAATAGAGAGGTCAGGGTTCAGTCACACATGATCTCTGGCTACAGCTCTTAAGTAATTTCTGAAGACAATGGAGGGAGATGTATGTATGCCCGTGACCGAGGGTTACACCTTGATCCCAATTCCTGTTTAAGGAAACCTACCCACCAGAAGAGCTTTTTCAATTGCTTTCAGCTCTGAATCCATTTTCCTGAGCATAAACCAAATCTCAGTGTCCTTGATATTTCAACAGAAGCTATCAATTTCTTTTAACATATACATTGTTCTTATATTTCTGTAATGTCACGAAGTCTCTTGAAGCTCCAAAATTAACAATGAGAACAAAAATGAGCACAGATTCCTTTTAAAAGTAACAGAGATTCTAAGTATCATCAATAAAGAAATTAGACAGGATCCAAAACATGGCTATAGAATTTGAGGAGCTGTGCCACTGCCTATGTAAGCAAGCACAGCAGTCACCTGCTGGAGTCTCCAGAGTAACAAGAATAGGAGCTTAGGGACCTAATAATAAATTACTGGCTTGCAGGTCAGTTAAGTGGCTGAGGGACATCCGTTGCACCATAGTAGCAGCCTTGCCCATAAGCAGCTAGAGACAAAGCACATGCAACCTGATTTTAACATTGTGTTCCAGGCAGTCCAGCTCTACAGGCCACTTGGACATCATGGCTACCCATCACATGGGTTTTCCTGGGAGCTTGGAACCTTGAATGTTATGAAAGAATTATTACCTGAATTATTGCCATCAGGCTTAATCCATTTAGAGTAAGGGGCACTGAAACCTCTCACCTCGCTGTCAATTATGCACAGAACCACCTTGAGTGGGGGAAGAAGGTATTTCTACTTTTTTTTTAGCTTTTGCTTTCATATGGCACGCCATTAGTTTGTCTTGCATCACAAATACACTGCAGGAATATTTGACAGGAGTCACTATGAAACAGGCTGCAGATGAACCCAGCCCTGTTTCCTCGCATACAGTTGTTTTATACTCAGCACCAATGGAGCTGCCTGAAAAGAATGACCAAGGTTTGATTTTAGGCTTCTAGGTCATGGTTTCACCTTGACAACAGCTCTTTCATTTGAAGCAGTAACATTTGCCAGGATCCCTAAGGTGTTTTCATTTTTGTCAAGAAGTGTAGGGAAAAAAAAAAAAAAAACCAACCCACAACCCACAGTATGAAAAAATGATAAATCTTAATTCACAAGCTGCAGGACTATCTCTGTGTCTCCAGCGCAAAACTTCAAATCCAGTCCAGGACCTGGATGTGTATTAGAAGGCTGCAGATTTAAACCTTGTCCACCATGATCAAACTGGATTTATGGAGCATCATAACTCTCCAGACACCATCCAGCAGCTTATTAATTTAATAGACTCCTGTCCATTCCATGATGTTCCTGCCCTGACAGTCTCTCAAGATAAGGTGAAAGCCTTTTGACAGGAGAGAGTGCATATATATTTTCTTCTGTTTTCTTGTGGATGGGGTTGTTGACAACTTGAAATGTGTGGCTCAGCAAATTTGGGGACTTTTTTCCTTCCCTCTTGCTTTGCAGGGAAGATGACAGAGGTAACACTACCACGAGCCACTGGGGTCACCAGGTTTACTGCAGTCCTCAATATTTGTTTAGCATAATGGATGGGGAAAATTAATTTAATTAAAAAGAAAATAAAACATATTATAGCATCTACATCATATAATGGCATATAATGGCAACATTTTTCTTAAAATGATTTCTAAAAGACTGAACTTACTGCAACTGACTTAGAAAAAAGAGGGACAAATACATATATTGGAAAAAAATAACTTCTGCATGTTTGCGTTTATTCTTGCCAGCAGTCTGAATGGTTGAAGAAATGGGACTTCACATGGTCCCAGTGTGAAGTACAGACTGGGTTTCTTTTCCACCCTGAACATGTTCTCATAGGTGAGTGTTAGACTCAATCTACAGCTTTTTATAGCTTCAGTCAAAAATATGTAATTCTGTGCACATCATGTCAGTATTCTGCCTATGTCCTTGCCTCATATGAAAAAGAATTTCAGTTTCGAACTATGAAATAAACAACATAATAAGTGACAAGAAGAACACAAGAAAAAACCCAAAACTAATGTACACATATGAGAACAACCTAAAAAAAAATCACTTGGCTGCTATGTAAATGACATGCAGTGAAAATGAACAAAAGCATTTTCATATTGAAAGTGGAAATATAGCTTTACCCCTGCATTTCTGGTCATCTTCCCTTTATTATCTACACGCTTAGAATTTAGACGGCATGTATAATTCACTGTATGCTATTATATGCATTTTATACTAATTCCATAAAGATGCATAAAATAACATTTTTCAATTAAGACCATAGACACGGCCTTGACCTTTAAACTCCCTAAAGCAGATAATCCCCCATTTGGACCTATTTGCATAGGTAAAAAATAAATATAAGGGAAAAGCAGAATCTTGCAATTTGAGTTCTTTGAAGCTGAATTGTGTCTGAATTAAGTCCATAACACTGTCTGCCATCAGCAAACAATAAATATCAGTAGTCATGGGGACAAAATATTTTCTCCTGTGGCTAGCAAGGAAAGTAGCAGGACTGATTTGCAATAGTTTTGTTTGCAAGGGTCATTAGGCATCCTGCCTTCTCAACACCCCTGCAAAACCAAATGTGAATTGTGCCCTCTACTTGCCTACCAATCATGTCTTTATGTCTGTATCCATGACACTTTCTTCTAACGACTGCAAAGGTGTATCACCCTTGCAGAGGTGTTATTTTATGTAAAGCATTATACACATAATCGTACTTTTCTTGAGAAATATTTTGCAATTTTTCAGTGTTATGGAAAAAAGAAATGTAAAAGAAGCTCTTCCATGGACCTTTGATACTAGGATAAGCATTGTGTGCATTTTGTTAAAAACTCAGATTTGTAATCAGTGCCAGTAGCACCACCAAAGGCTTCAGCACATTGTTTAGCTAATGGAGGCATCCAGTGGGACAGCAGATACTGCAATTTTCTGACTGTCCATGTGTAACAGGCTAAGTAAATTCACCCAATTTGCTTTTAATTGTATGTGAAAGAAGCCCCTTGCAATCTAAGATATATGCCCTAGGTTAATCTTTGGCCTATTAATCAACTTTTCCTCTGATCCAAACCAAAATATACTTGTATTGTAATGCAGCAGTGTTTAAACTCCTTACGATGTTTGACCTGTGCCTCATTAGGGTTTCAGTGTCTGTGGCTCAATATACAATTACATTGCCTGAAGTTACAGGAAAAAACAGTATTTGCTAGCTGAAAACTCATTTGCTGGGGAAAACATGGTATCAAGGATCTCACAGAATAATTAAGAAAAGTAATCCTCAAGAAAAATTTAAGAGCCCTTCCGTTGTGACAACTGACTTTTCCTATATGTTAAAAAATAGTGTTTACTTTAAATTAGCAAAATTAATTAAAAATTGCCTTTAATTCTTACTAGTAATTTCATGTAAGCCTTTTGCAGCATTTGTATCTTCAATGCCTGGCATCAGCTAAATAACGCATCCCAGCACCAATGAAATAAGCAAACAGTTATGTATTTCCTGACTTAAAATAAGCCACCCACCGGGCCATGCAGCCAGGGGAAGCCCTAGCAGAGCTGAGCGCAGCCCTCTGCTTCCAGGCCCGATTTCTGCTCTGCCCTCTCCTGTGTGCTGCCTCTCGAGTTGCTATTTATAAATTAGCTACATGACACAGTTTCAGTGTGGGCAGCTGTCATTTTAACTAATATCATCCCGTAAATCCACCCTAGCAGGCTCGCTCTCTATCGTGATTGGAGAACAGACTTTTTTCGGGCAGCTTTCAAATGCAGCGTTTGTTTGAGCAAGCGCCCATCCCTTCACTGGGTGGAGGAGCACTCCCCCGAACCTCAGCCCCCACCACCCCGCTGCCTCAGTTAGCCTTCTCCAAAGGAAAATGACAGTTCTCGGATCTCAGCCTCAGGCAACATCCTCCCTAGGCAGGGTTTTGTTATAGTTGCTCAGTGGGCACTGGCTGTGATTTCACTTATGGAGGGATGGAGGTTTTTTATGGCATTCAGTATCATGTGTCCACACCACCAAGGACAATTAACAACCATCCCATGGAATTACTTAGGAAGATGTCATGCAGTGCCTGTGCAACTGCACCGGGGCGAGGGCACTGGTTTGTTCCCTCCTCCCGCATCCTCTCAGAAATAATGAAGGGCATAAACTACTCAGTGAGGCCAGGCAGAGGAGGAAATAAGACCAGTAAATCACTAATGGAAATCCAAAACCAAACACCGCCTCATGCAAAATGAGATGATGGATGGCTTGAGAAGCGTGGGAGTCACTGCCGGTGGCCGGCTCCTTTTTGGCAGCTGTACCCAACCCCATCCCACCGCCCCGTCCACCAGCACCCGTCCCTCTCCCTCCAAAGGGCAGCCCAAACAGCAGCCGTTTTCTGGTCTGGGGTTTGCAGCAGCAGACGTGCCCCGCAGCTGCCACCTGGCCAGGCAGCGTGCTTGGTGGTACGCAATGCAACCCAACCGGCCCAGACGAACGTTAAACATGTTGGTTTTCCTGCACAGAGTTATCCTGTGGTGCTCTGCAATCAATTACTGTTATACCACCATCATTAATAATTTTCTTAATGAAAATGATTCTGTTGATCTCCGTTGTATTTTAATTATCAGAGTTAAGCATAATTACACTGCAGCTCTGAGCTGGCATGTAGACTCCTTTAGGGCGCAATTTTGTTTTAACACACTGATAATGTAATTTTACATTGTGTCAGTTGTTTAGTTATTATCCAGTCGTACAATTCCGCTGTATTCCTGATAACAGATAATAACCTTAGCACCTCCTATATCCTGAAGTCATTTAAAAAGCAATATTGGAATTTCACAACTAGCTAACTTAATCGCCTTATGATTTTATAATTCCCACAGCTAAATATTTGTACAGACACCCTGTTTTAACAATGCCACTAAACATACGGTATCCATACATTTCACATAAATGGCTTAAATAATATCTAGAAAAATGTCTGCTAGATGAGCATGGTTTTCAGTCTGTGCAACTGTATTTTTTCACACCATTTCTATTCTATTTGGTCATAATTCATTTTTTAAAATCCTTTACAGTCCCACTGGAAGATGCGCAGTTAATACCCCAGCCCCCTCCGAGGTTGTGGGGGTACTCCTACCTCTGGTCTTAAGACATTTACCAGGTCTGGTGCATGTCAGCTACAAATGCTCCTCAAGTACACTACGTTGTGATGATCATACAATTCATGCATTAATACTCGCTGCAAAGGTATCTTGCCTGAATTACTGAAACTCTGTAGCTGTTTTTTGGAAAGAATGTATTTGTAATTCTAGATAAGCTACAATTCCTAAAATCTGTCTCTAAAATTTCAGTCACTGTTTCTAAGGCATCTCTTAAAATAATTGAATAGACTAGTTTTGAAACATGAGAGAAGTTTGACAAAAATATATATATAAAAAAGAAGTATGTAATTACAGTTGTAAAAGTTTCCTTTCAAGAAAATAAAATGGGATAAAGACAGACACCATGAGTAGCCAGCTTGTATCAGGGCTTGCAGAAAGGGAAACTAATGAACTGTTTTTCCCTTTTCTAATTCATCCTAGTATTAGGGAAATGTAGTTATGAAAAATACAGACAGAAATAAGTATCCTACACTAAACAGAATTAATTTCAAATACTGAATAGTTATTTCATAGCTATGTACTCTGAATGTACTATGATGTACGATTTTAAATAACCTATTTCTTAACCTAAAAATTTATATAGAAGGTGAATTGTGATCCCACTGCAATAACTTAGCAATATAATCCTATAGATGTACATTGTATTTATATACTACATACATGCGCACACACTTTTTGTGTTTACTTGCCTAGAGAAAAAAAATTATGGAGAGTTGTTGAAGCAAATAGGGAGTCAGCTGGCCAGCTCAGATTTGCTTTCAATAGGAACTACATGCCAGACTCCCCTCCCCGTGATTATTCCATGTGCAATACGTGGATGACTACAGTGCCCACAGTCTCCAGTGAACTGGAAGTCAGGCTGACACTCCTATGCTCTCCTGAAAGATCTGGGGAAAAATCTGCTCTCAAAGGTATCACTGTAAAAACCTAAAAGGAAATACGGCATGTGCTTCTGATTCAGCAAATGATGGACTAGTAGCATATACTCCTAGCCAATTCTTAAACTTACTTTCCTCTTACTTTCCACTCATCTCATCTTGGGTATAGTCAGGAAAACAGCTCCCAGGTGACCAAATCGGCTACATGTACAATACCACACATTTGTTCAGCTAATTGCTTTCAGAAATAACAATGTATTGCTAAGCAAAGTAACAAAATTATACACATGCAACTACAACATAACATCGAATTACAACTACATGCCAGCTGACACCGTTTCATTAGAAATAATGGCACTATAGGAGACAGAAAGCTAACACAAATCAAGGCAATGTAATCTGGAATGATGAGATACAAATTGAAGGAAGAAACATTATTCTATTTATTTATTTTACCATCTTCTATTTGACATTGTTTTGTGATGCAAGCCAATTAATCTTTCTAGTACAAAAATCCCAGCAGAGCTCAAGGCAAGAGTAGGTGCTTGATGAACAACAGAGCAGCAAATTCAAAGTGCAAAGAGATGAACAGAATGCAGTGAAGGCAAAGCATATCTACAACTTATTTCCCACATTAGTTTAGTGGAGTAGCAGGGTTTTAACATGTATTTATAAATTAGGGCCCAAATTTATCCCCTACTTTAGTTATAATAGGCATCTGTGGAAAGGATAACAGAATTCATGTTTAGCACTGTATGACTGTCTCACAATATTCTGTTAACCAAGTACTAAGATAGCCAGTATCGTCAGTGAAACAAAATCCAGCACGATTCAGTGAAAAGACTAACGTTTTGGGCTACTCAGATTGTACCGAACTGAAGAAAGTTTTTAGTATTTGAAAAAAATGATCGTATTTCAATTGATTCAATCAGACAGATAGCACTGAAACTGTCTAATGAATTAGTTGGTGTTTGTAAAGTACTTTGAAGATGAAAAGTCTTACTGGTATATATGTGCTAAGTATTATTATAATTACAGAAAGAATGTAATACTTGATAAGACGTCATCCTATGGGAATTTGCAGAAGCTATATTTTCGAGTGAAAGTAATTTCCCATTACATTAAAAAGTTCTTGCAGAAAAGTTTGCCTGTGAGTATTCAATACTATGAATAGCAGACTGCAGCTCTGAATTTACGGGAAAACCTTCACTACGTTACCCAGAGCACATCACTGTTCCTTCCACTTGGGCAGCAATCAGCAAGCTCCAAAGGAAGGGCAGCTCAACCCTTTTTAGATCTGAGCCCAGATCTCTAGTACTGCAGGTGTTTCAGGTTGCAGAATGAATGTGTCGGCATTCTGTAATTATTATGGAAAGAATTTATAAGACCCTGGTGTGCAACTCATTTTTAACATGCAAATTCCCTGTTTTCAGCGTTTCAACTTTCAAAGGCTTGTGGCAGTTTAAAAGCAATCCTCTTATAAGTGTATAAATTGCAATGATTATAGGAACAAGTTGTAATTGTTTCTAGTAAGTTTTTAGGAGTCTTTGATGTTATGATTAGTGTTTTGTATGTTAATATATTGATATGGGTGCTTATTTGCCTGGATGCTTGTATGCTGAAATGGTCACTAGGTTGCCTCAGCAAACACATCTTTGATCTCAGTAGGTCTGTTTGGTTAGAAATAAAACCTAAAAGAAATTAAACAAGCACAGTGCATGTTCTGAAGTATTCACAAAGTGCTGAGACTGGCGATTGAAATACACGGAAGGAAAGTCATAGTTTTGCAACCCGATCTTCAGGGGGAATGCCAAAACCAGCTACACTAAATAAGTTTTACTTATTCCATGTATTCAGGTGGTGGTTTTTTGGGGGTTTGTTTTTGGGCTTTTTTTTGTTTATTTGTTTGGTTTTTTTAGCATACTGTAATGATACCTAACCACATTTACAAAGCTTTCACAGTGACTGACTGAACGAACAGCTTGTCCCTATGGACTGAACCAACAGCTCTTTGAGTTGGTTCAAGAGGCAAGGCAAAAGCCTTTGAATCTTGAACCAGAGTAGCTGTTAGATGTGGTAGGTTAGACAAAACATGTTTGGGGGGCCTCGTAAGAACTCATACTGACTTAGGCAAATATGACAATTCACATAAGACAGAAATGATACACATTGCCACTAGCCAATACATTCCAGTGAAGCATCATCACATCATGCCACTACACAGAGACTGGAATGTCAGAGGTGACAACCCTGAAATTCAGTTCCAGTTATCTTCTGTTACCATACTGACAAGGAGTCTTATCAGAGTCCAATCAAGTTTGCATTCTTCTTACAAAAACAGATTTCAGGTAGTATACAATGTAACGTAACATGGAGAAATGCTATCCAGTATGCCCAATAAAATGTCAGAAAGAATTCACCTATTCAAAGTGTACAGATTTTGCTGATGTGTGCCAAGAGGCACTAACTCTCAGAGAGAAATAGATGGTATGTGTTATGTCAGCTACATCCTTCTGTGTTTATAAAGCATTTAGTACACTACAGACACCATGGTTTTATATCATTAAAAGGAAAAAATAAAAACCAAAACAAAACCCGAACATAGTAGGAAAATAGGAATGAAAACTATTTGACTTTAAGGGGAGACAAACTACATCATTTTCCTATTATGCAACAGGTATTTTTAATTTCAGTACCTTACACAAGAAAGTAGAGAAAAAAAATCAGCTTGTGTTTACCTTTGCTGTACACAATGCAGTTGTTTTTGTTGTCTTCTACTCCTTGCCAAGTCACATCCAGCAACCACTTGGGGCCAGCAGTCAGTACCATAGGGACTGAAGCCTTTGTCTTCTGTAGGAAGGATGATAACAAACAGATGCCGTTTGCTTGCCTTGATTAAGAACTTGAATAATAATAGTAATAATCATTTTATTTGCAAACAACAAAATCTCCAAACCCATAAGCCAAGGTCTTATTCCCCTGCCTCGGGATTTTTTTTTTTTTTTTTAAGGAGATGCAAGCAGTAAGCTTTAGTTCTTTCATTGATTGAATGGTGAAACTATTATCAAGGATTTTTCTGAATGATATTGGATCAGATCTCCAAGATTAAGCAGATCTCTGGTGGCTGAGAATTATAAAGGGAATGCAGATGACTTTCACAGCAAAGAGCCAAGTGTTCAGAAGTGAACTTTAGACACATTGTACTTCATTATCAATGGGATCTCACTATTTCCTGAAACAGACAGGAAAGAATTTAAAGAATCAGTATCCATTTCAAAGATCTGTCCTGGGTAACATTTGTATTATCATAGGAAATTGTTGTGAATGGATAATGGATTTTTTTTTCCCTTTTGCTAAATGTTGATGTGTGATTTTACTATGTCTGAAATAATAATAATGCTAATGATTCACTGCACTTTGTCTCCGAAAAGACTATAAAAGAAGTTGTATTAATAAATTCAAAGGCACAACAGCAAAGCATGACATCCATTGCACCTGAAAGGGATGCAGGCAAGGAGATACACATTTAAGAAAACCATCTCTTGTATATATTTCAGGTGCTATATTTAGAGAATTTGGTATTTGAGGAGATAATATAGAGGCTTCAGATTTATTAACACTTAACTCCTTTTACTAATGAAATGGCAAAACCCCTGTGAGTTTGTCAGTGTGTGGCACTGGGATGCCACTTTGACTTCTGTCCTGCACAGTTCTTTTTCTCTATATCAAGCATGAAACCACAAGAGAGAGTAAAAAGTTCAACAGTCACCATGTAACTATTTTTTTCCAGGAATATAATTCTCACCAAGTCGTTACAACCTTTTCTAAGAAGATTTAGTTATTTTTATATTTCACCTATGATTCTCTAGTTGGCTCCAGCTACATTCTATTGTAATATTCTGTATGGTTAAGAGAGTTAAAAAAAAAAAATAAGATGTGGAAAATCATATATTTACATGGACATTCTATATCCATTGGCAACATTTATTATCTGTTACTGTTCTCGAAATGTAGTGAAGTATATTAAGAATTAACAAAGAACACATTACATTCCCCAAATATACACAATAATATTTAGTGAAAATAAGACACTAAAAATATTTTAGTTCTATAAGATTAAATGCATAATCTTAGATAAGATATATTTGACATAATTTTTATATAACAATATTTTAATGATAGAATAAGATGTGTTCAGTGTCACAGTTCTTCACATTGCTTTTTTATCTGTTTATTCTCTAATACTTTTTTATCAAATATAGTCTTCCTTGCTTAATTTGCATTTTATATTTTGCATTTTTCATATAAATCTTTATGCATAAGTCACACTTCTTCTATATGTACTCCATGACATTATTCATCTTCCAGAAGTGTTGGAAAAAAACCAGATAAAATTGAGGAATGAGATTAGCAAAAAGGAATGCATCAGCTAGCAACAATATACCTACCTAGTGTAAAAATATTGCAACCAGAGACATGCTGTGTCTTAATTCCTAATAATACTTTTTCTATGGGAAGTTGCAAAAAGTGTGTTTGCTTATATAAAGTATTACAAGAGTCAAACCAACTGCATGCATTTGAAATCTGAATTTAAATTCTGATTTCTAATTGGCTAGTAAACAAAACATTATTTTGTAAAAATTTGCTTATGTTCATATATAAATTACCAAGAGGCTTGGTATTATCAACTATGAAATCAGTGCAAAGTATTTACACATGGACTGCACAGAAAATGATGCAAATGAGGCATGAACTGAAAAAGATATTAAAGAGATCAGATGAAAGGTAATCAAATTATCATTTCTACCTTCTATTATAGAAAAGTGTGGACTTTACTGTCGTTTCCACCAAACCAGAGCTAAGGCTATTATGGAAACAAGGAAGAGTGGCTATTCTTCACACAGCTGACAATCATACCCATATTAAATACAAGCTTTAGCAACCATAACTGCATAGCCATGATGAACAGGAGGTCCAGGACATGTTCCTTCCACATGCTGCATTTCTCCAACTGCCATTTCAGTCAAGCCTTTATACGTTTTTTGTGCTTTTATGTCCTCTTAATCTCTGGTAATCCCAAATACAATCAAAAGACAGTGCCGTATTAATCAGGTAGTGGACACTTCCAAGTTCACTGTAAATGTTTAAGACATTCAACTGAGTCTTACTTTTAAGTTGGAGGACAAGCTAAAAAACAAAACAAAACAAAATTATTTCTTTTAAGTGTGGAAGGGATCATCTATTTAATTTTCAAAAGATCTTATTACCATTTTTGGTTTTCTTCCTCCCAAACATCCAACATTTCACTGTGTCCCATCTGTAAGGGTACTAATTGCCGTAAGGTGGTATTAAGAAGCCTCAAATACCATCAGGATCTTTATGTGCTGGGCAATAGCTTATTATCTACATAGACAGGACAAATTATATGTCCTGGGAAAGGATTATACTTAACCACATACTGCTGAGGAAGACATGTGATGCAGAGATACTGTTTGACTTTCTCATGGAGATTAATTTCTCCTTGATTAAGTGGTAGGCTTAGTCCCAGGCCACCGCCCCTGTAGCTTCTAGACAACAGGAGCCCATGTAGGTGCCTTATCCCTTCTGAGGTGAAGCAGCAGCAGCAGGTAGACTGAGCACCAGCAGTCAGGACGTGAGTCTGCTTTGCCATCCCCAGTTTTACAGGGCTTTTTTTTGAGCTTTAAAAACTACATGATCACTATGTTAGCTTCCAGGTCGGTTTGGCAATAAAACTTGTAATCAGTTCAGCAGCTGTGAGTGGTCTCTAGGCACTAGAGATAGGCTGGAGGAGGAACTGGGTTTCGTCTCACAGCTCTGCTAGGCCAGAAAAGCTGGTGGACTCCTCAAAAGAATTTCCCATTCTCCCATAGCTCTGCACAGATATGTAAATAAACTTCTTTTAATATGAAAGCAAAACTTCACAAGGCCCTGGCTGCTTGTAAAGCTTGGCAGCTCCACTAAGGGAGACAGGCAATGGCTTCTCTTTGAAGTACCTCACAGGCACATTGTGTGAGCTGTAAGATGAGTCAGGACCACCGCAGCAGTTCTTGGGGTCTGGCATCCTGTGAGGTTTACATGTTCATAGGAGGTGTTCACCACTGACAATGGCTTGCTCTTGTTGTGCCTTATTACATAGTAAGAATTGAAGCAAGCCTGCTGATTCAGGAAAGGCCATTTCCCTAAAATGGTTAAAATGAAAAGACCCCAGTCCAAGATAACAAGAAGCTATGGTTAAATCAGTCATGCCTTTATCACCTCAAGATTAGACTACTGCAATGCACTATACCTGAGGCTACATTTTAAATCCATTTGAAAGCTGAAGCTGGTGCAGAATGCGGCAACCTGCTTGTAAAGCAGGATATCGTGCTTTGAGCGCATTACACCAGTGCTTTTTAATCTTCACTAAGTGTCTGTGGGATTTAAGGCACTGGTTACAACCTGTGAAGCCTGGAACCTGTCTGTTTGAGATACCTAATTGAGACCTGCCAGGTCCTTTGCCCCAACCGTACAACCACAACTGAGATCCACCGAGGAACATGAAAAAGGGCTTTCTTGGCTTGACATAGAAGAAATTCTTGGAAGGGCAATATGTTCTTCATGACAGCTCTTTAACTTTGGGATACCATCCCAAGAAGTGAAGTATGTTCATGCTCTGACTCCCAGAGTACTATGAAAATCATTCCGTAATTCCTAAGATGCATTTGACATCCTGTAACATTTAGTCAGTCACTCCCAAAATAATGGTGGTGCTGGGAGGTGTTAGCTACTTTATACTGCGGGGCTTTTTACACTGCTATCAGGAATATCTCTAGCTTAAGAAAGGTACATTTCTACAAAAAAAACTTTCTTGCCACAGGAGCAACAATATTACAGTTGCTTCAAAAACCAAACAAAATTTTATTTCTCCCTCCAAAAGAACTGCTACAAATTACTCAGAAGCTTACAAAACATTGTGCCTACTGCCTAAGTATAATCATAGGGATCTGTTAACATGAGTGTCCATAAGATGGGGCCATACAAAAGTAACCTCACATTCTGGAAACGAGGGCACATCATAGAATTAACATGAGTGTCCATAAGATGGGGCCATACAAAAGTAACCTCACATTCTGGAAACGAGGGCACATCATAGAACCAAAGTGTTGTTCACTACACTAGATAAGTGTGTATTCTACTCTTGAGTAAGTTTTACCTGAAAATGCAGTATTTGCTAATGTCTTCATGCCACAACTAGACAAATTTGACAAGGATAAACAGGGTCAAAACTGTGATCTCTCAGGGAACAATTAGAATCAGCTAATGAGGATAAAAGAGGTCAGGCAGGCATCCACTTTTCACTAACCTTTGAAGCAACTGGACAAACAAGGGAGGTAACCCTCAATAAATGTTTATATTCAGTCAAGAGGTTAATGGAGATAAAAATAGCCATCACAGCAGGCCGAAAATAGTTTTGCACTCTTGCTAAAAGGAATCAGTGCTGACAAGTAAAGTGAGATGGGCTCTTGCCTGCAAAGATTTCTAACATATGATGTGTGTGGCCTGGCAGAAACTTGAGGAAACCCCCACACTGAAGAGAAATACAGTATGAGCAAGTTGTTTGAAATCTATGAAATTCTGATGTCAAATGCCTCATTATTGCTAGCTGTTTCCTAAGGAGCCATGCCAGAGCAAGAAATAGGTACTGAACTGATGTTCAGCAAGTCACTGTGACATGACCATCCTGTCCCAGGCACCATGTTCCAGTGTTCAACATTATCTAAGGAGATATACCGTTTGTTGAAAAATCACTACATTTCTCTCTTTAACCTTTTTTATTTCTTTATTCAGTACAGGGCTCTAAAATGACAAAATTACTTCCTTAAAGTACTCTCAACAAAACAGAGGAAAGTTACTGGAGACTTAAGATACACAAGGGCTTTGCTTCTAATTGTATTTTGGTTCCCACAAACCGATTTTCTTACTAAATCTTCCAAAGAGCCTGAGTTCCCATGAAAGATACAGGAGATTACCAAAATGTCTTCACGCCCTTGGAGAAAGTTCTCATGCCCCACTGTGCGGTGTTACTTTATATAGCCAATTAAAAACAAGACTGTATTGGGAGGAAAGCTGTAAATATACCTCAGGTGCCTTCAGATATGAGTCTGGGACAGTAAAACACCAGTTAATACACCAACAGAGGTTTCTACTTTGAAATTCAATTTAAATTCAATTTCAGCATCACAGGGTTGACGTACTTGCTGACATTCTGAAACTGCAGAACATCTGCTCTCGAGAGGATAAGCTCACCTTTGGTGGTCACCACACTCAATACAGCAAAACTTTATAAGCTCATCAAATTAGTTCAATTGGGAAGGTCTCCTAAGGGCTCATTCGGGACTGGGCAATAACAGAGATTTGCATAAGTCTCAAACTACCCCTAATTAATATTTGTTTTAAGATGTTTTTGACTAAGAAGGAGAGTCATAACTCTATCACCCCATGCTTACATTGACTGTCTCAACGTATTTATCATATAACTGATTACAAATTCATCAGTCCCTAAGACAGGCCCACCCAAACAGAGCAGACACAGACCCCCATCTTGTTGTCAAATTGTGTGCAATCAGCTGGACCGTCTTTCAGTTTTGTGGCTTCCCTGAAAACTCTTATCTTTTTCAAAGGAGGATTCAGTCTTGCAAAAATATTTATGTCAAGGGCTTCTCTGGAAACCCTGCCAGTCAAAGCCTATGGCAGCACTTCACAGTACCACAGCTTTCTTTGTAAGACATGTGCAGGCAACTCTTCTCCACTCACACGAGGCTGGAGGTGTCAAGGTTTTTGGTGCTGTGGTCCCATGCTGATGACAAACACCACCAAATAAAACAAAGACATGGCAGTCTCCAGCCTATAAACACCTATTCTGGAATTGTACAATTGCACCAGGA
Source organism: Falco punctatus (assembly GCF_963210335.1). Classification (NCBI taxonomy): domain Eukaryota; kingdom Metazoa; phylum Chordata; class Aves; order Falconiformes; family Falconidae; genus Falco; species Falco punctatus. Next base: position 26,499,712 of record NC_137582.1, read on the forward strand.
TTTCAGTTTTCACAGCCCCCGCTATGTCATTCGGTGAGATCTTGAAGCTTAAACTAAACACAAGAGAACTTTTGCAATCCTTAGTCCTTGTAGTTGGAAACCAATATATTTTGAAAAACTGATACAAATGTAATAGATGCAGTTAATTTCACCTAAATCTGCAGACAGCCTGGGATAACTGTTAGTTACTCCTTTACAACTTTATGGAACGCAGTGTTTGAGAGGAGTGTTCAAGTACCATCCATCAGATGCCTGTCTTATGGCGAGATGAAGAGAGTACAAGAACCTGTTTACCTGCACAGATGTAACTGGTGTGCCTGCACGCTAACTGGCAGAAAGAAGATAGACAAATTTTTGCTTGCGATGGCCCATGAAACTAGTGATGGAGGAAAGATGGAGGGGCCTTCCCAGTATCTTGGACAAGGTGGGAGGAAAAAGTCCTCATGTCTCTTTGGCCCAGAGCTCTAGATTCTCATTATGTAGCGCTAGTGGTTAACATGGCAGTACGGACTGGCTGGCTGTGAAACATCTTGTGTCATTCCTAGTTTACATGCATTACATCTAGCTATTTATTTTGGGATTCCACTTACATGAAGAGAGTCTCTTCGGGGGTGGGTTATTTTTTTTTCAGGTGATGGTAGAAGAAAACGAATTGTTAACATTTCAAGAGGTCAAACCAAAGCCTTTAAATGTTTCAAGAATAATAATAAAAAAAGGGTTGGGGAGGTGGGGGTGGGGCTGCCAGAAAACAAAAAAAGAAAAAAGAAAAAAAATGCACACACAGATGGAATCCCAAAAGACAGCTGGGATTCCCTGCAACTGAGAAACCCTGCTGTTTACCCCAAGAGATCATCACTTGTCAAGTGACAAAACTGAACATACATTTCACCATATATCCACAAACCTAAAGCAGACCAAAGAAAATATTCAAACAAAAAAAAAATACACCCTAGGTCTGTTAATATTTTCCAACACTTGTCATGACTCCAATATGATTCAAAATTTTTTATGAGTAACAAATATGCCTCCTGATGAATGTCCCTAATGCAAATTAAATGTATGCTAAACGTTGAGGTAATTTCATGTTAGCTAGCTAGAATGCATTTTTTTCAAATCTATAAAATAAACATAAATCAAATCTCACTGTAATTTAGGTACAAAATTATGGCTGTCAAAAGCAACTTTAGCTTGTTTTATTTAATCCAGGGTACACTTGGAACCCATCTTCAAAATCTTCCCCAGAACCACGAAGGTTTTAAATAATTGATCTAGATACCAGAGCACTTAGCCCTAGCTGAGGTTCCTGGTGATTCCTACTGGCTGCTTGCCATGTAGTCCTGGAGGAGGTGACCACCAACTAGTAGGAACAGGAATGGAAAAGCTGTAAACTGGACCTCTGAATACTCAGTGAGCTTCCCCTGCCCACAGCACCCTACGTTGACGGGCTTTCTACTCCCATTCTTCCTCCTATAAAGTATTCTCACCTGGCTTCACTCCACAGCTGCTCCTCCTTTACCCTGTCCCCTCATCTTTCTCTTCCATTTTGTATACACCTAACTAACGATGTCTGGATAACTCCTCCCCTTCCCAAAGGGCATGGGATGGACAGCAGCTGCCACTCTCTTCGCTTAACATTCACATTACATTTCTCCTATTACTCTCTATCCTGTTCTTTTATTTCTTTCATTCTTTGGGATAGCAGTGTAGGTATATATATACCCACACAGAGACACACACTGTGTTTACACAATGACCAGCACACCAAGAAACTGTATTCTTACGTGGTGCTGTGATTAGTGTAAATATGATTACGATATTCTGAAACCTGACAATGCTAAGTGAATCATCCCTGTTGTGGTGAGCTGATACCTGCAGGTACCATGCCCAGCATCATTGTGCCTTAGCGCTCTGGTATTTGCCATGGCTGTTGAACCTTTCCGCTTTACTGTAAAGTTGAATAGTTTGGATAATACTATTTCAGAGATGACATGCACCTGTACTGATGAAATCACACTGTATATAACTTATCTTTAGACAAGATATAACGCAGTGCTGCTTGCACACTTTCACACTGAATTACCAGTTCATTTTTCCTACCGGGTTAACCTCCCTGTTGAACATTATTGTCTACTCTGAGAATTAAGTCTCTCTTTCTACTAATGAGACCACGTTAGTATTTACCAGCAAGTCTTTTCCAAATGCAGTTGCTTGAATGTAGTGCCTTCCACTTTTGCTAAACAGTTTTAATGTTAAATATGAATACTCTGCTCAGTAGAGCTTAGCTGCAATTCAGTTTATGCTGGATGAGTTGAGGGACTAAACTCTGGGATAAACCATCAATCCCTGTTAATCATCTGCCATTTCCTTTCTTTGCATGAAGATCATTTGGGCCAGCGGTAGTTAATGTGACAACAGATATTCCAAATGATCATGGGGACAATTAAAGAGGTTTTTCTAGAAGACTTGACAGCATTCATATGGTGTATGGGTTAATTCTGCCTGGTCCCACTGTCCAGCTATTTACACTGAAAGAATGATTGCTGTTATCTACAGCTTAGTTATGGTGTGGTACTGAATAAGTTCTGTTTTGCAGTAATTTTGGGGCTTTTTTCTCCGTTGTACTTCTTTTAATCCTGGAATGAATGGCTTAAACCATCATTTCCAGAAGTCCAAATTTCATGCATTTTATGTACTTAAATTTATCTAAAGAATCAATTAAAAACACAAAATAAAAAGGCACATGCATAAAGCCTTCTATAAACATTCCAATACACAGAACTATAGATTAGCTAGTAGTTACAGATTCTGCTCATAGTATTTTATTATTATTACTTCATCTGGAACTGCAAACACAGGTTGTGTGTATTTCTTTAGAAAGTGACTATTTTTGTCATGAAGGGTGGGTAACAAAAAGTCATGTTTTAGAAGCAGTAAAAGTACTTTTTATCTTTTTTTTTTTTTTTTTCCCAGAACCAAAAAGGTAGAAAATAAAAAGTTCTTTGTATATGCTTGTCCAATATTTTAGCTGTATATTCCAGTGCAGCTCTTTTAACATTGTATTTCCAATTAATATTTTGAGGCCTTTTTGAAATACATGATTAATACAAAGGTGTTATAGTCAATGGTGTAGGTATTATAATGTAATTCTCCTGATGATGCATGACATAATACTTGAACTTCAGTGGTGCACATGCTGAATGCACTCAAAATATTATATATAAATTCCTACCTAACTCATTTGAAATAGAATCCCGTAACAGAAAAAAAAAATCTTCTGTGCTTACCTTCCCAATTTTTTAAGATCTATAGGCATGTTTTAGGCATTGCCTTTACCAACAAGAAACACAGTACCTAAAAGTAACAGTATAAATCCAATAAACAATCCTCTGCCTAAGTTTTGTATTTGTTAAGACAGCATAATCATTTAAGGTAGAAGTTTAATACATGCTTCAACAACCAGAAGTCTACATGTATGACTTTGATTAATTATTTATAGCTCAGTTAAAACACCCCAGTTTATCTCCTTTTAAGATTATCCTTGACATATTTAGAAATCCTAATGCAGATTTTATGGCCCACACCTATCCCTGATGGTGCTAATGGACTAGACATAATGAATCATTCTAATTTGGATGAAAGGACCACACAACATTGTGGCAGTCCTTTAGAGAATTAAGGCTCAATTCTGATCTTCCAGACTTATGAATGCGTTTTTGGGATTAGGCCACATATCTGTACATCTGTTGAGTCTCAAGGGGTGTATACTCAGCTAAGTATTCTGACCTTCCAATGTACTGTATCAAATGTGTGGCCTTGGGATATGAAAGGATTTGATTACAACTGTATTTTAACACTGATTTAATATATAATTATGGGGTAAAACCTAATTCCTCCTTACATCTTCATGTAGAAAATTCCATCACTGTTAAGCAGACGCTAGGATATTTTTCACCCAGTGAGTATGATAGTAAATGGAAGAAACTGAAACATCAACCCAGGATAATGTAAAATCAAGGACAATCTTCTTAGGGATGGCTTTAAAATCAGCTTCTTGTGTCCGTAAAAAACAAGTTTAAATTATTTCCTGTGAGTGTGCTGCTAGTTGGTACACTGTTGCATTATGCATGATTCTTGACTGCTTATGTAAAAAAAAAAAACTGGAACAAGCTTTCATTAGTGATTTTCAATGTTACTCTATGCTTTCCTGTCTACAAGTAATGAAGAATTAACTTTACATATGTATATGTATAATATTGATGGAAATGCTTGTAAATAATTGGATTTTTTGGTTATTCTCTGTTCACTTATCAGTATAATTTCTATTTTCTAGTCTATCTTCTCAAATATTATACTTGAAAAAACCCACAAAATATTAAAATAGATTAGATAACGAAGGTAGTTCAGCATAAATTAACATATGACTATGCAGTAATGTAGGGTTTTTAATCTTTCTTCCATGCCATCAAATTTTGTATACATTTTTAAATAAGTAACAATAGTATTAAGTAACTGATTAATATGGGGATTTCAGAGAAAATACATTTCAAAATTCTGCGCTTTTTCATCAATACGATCTTTCACAGCTCAGAATCATGGATTAATGGTGCTTTCATTTTCTCTATCATTTCAGAAGGCTTGGACCAAGAAGATGAACTGAGCAGAGCAGCACCTTTACCTCACAGTTACTTTCTTCCTTCCACTGAAAGATATTAGGCATAACCAGGTCATTTTTTCCCATTTTTGCCTTAAAAGCCTGAGGATTTTTGTTTTCTGGTCTCACATAAAAATGAAAATGAAGCTCCCTAAAATGCCCAATGGCAGATTAAAAGGGTCCTCATTTTTGTAGCTTGTATGACATAGATGAGTAACGCATTTAAATTGCTTCAGTGTACTGATTATATGCAGCATGACGAAAAACTGCAACTACGCAAGTTTCCATGAAAAAAAGAAGTTTTCAAAGAATGGGTGAAGGTCCTTCACTGGGACTGGAGATAAAGATGGAGAGTCCAGCAGCGGGACTGGTGAGTACGGGGCTCTGGTTCCAGTAAGACTCAACAAACAGCTCAGATCAGAATCTAAAGTGCAGGAAAACAGCCTGTACCTTCGAGATTAGCTTTCTCGCACTATTCCTGAGTTAAGCCAGTACAAACATCATCATGAATGCATAATTATGATTACGCACTACACTATGCATAATAGATCTTAAAATATGGAAACAAAGAAGTAGTGTAGGAATGCTGTTTACAGGCTTTTGGTTTTGAACACAATGAAGCTGGGTGTAAGGGTAAAAGACTTTCTGTAAGTAAAAACAGTTCCAAGAAAACTCATTTTACTTGGGAAATTCATTCAGATACTTAAGAAACATTTACACATAAAAGAAGGGCTAAAATGGTAATAGGGACCTGCTGCTAAGTTTGTAACTTGAAAATAACAATGAATGAAGCCCAAACCTCTCCCATTTTTACATATTTTAGGGAACTTAAAAGAGCTTCACTTGGAATAAGTGATAGTAGACAAAGAAGCTGGAAGCTTGGCAAGTTTATTTAAATGATCTTTTTCTCAGAAAGAATTATTATTTTTTTTTAAATTCTTTGCAGCAAGAATTTTACTATGAACCTATGTCCATTTCTGGGACTGATGGGTGTACACACACTGGTATCCTGAGTTTAGATGATGGTATTGATAAAAGAGTGATGCAGCTTGCTTAAAGGGAGTTGATAGATTCATTCACTTTCACATGTAGAAACAAAACAGTGTGAAAATGATGAATGGAATAACTGGGTAGGTCTACGACTACAGAATATTCATGTCAAACTCTTGCCAGTCACCAGTCTACTGATTAAGTCACTTCAAGACAGCAGTGCTGCAGCTCCATGTTCTCTAATGGAACCCCTCAGGAGCTGTAAAGCATCTGTTTGGGATCACAAGTGCAAGGAGAGGTCCTCAAGTGGAAAATATTGCACCTAGGTCACAGGACTGAGGTTAATTATTTTTTTCTTTCTATGAAATGAAAACTCAGAGTGGTAATAAAAATCACACTAGGTACCACCACACTGTGGACTGAATTTAACTGATTAGAAAGCTATTGTACTGTTGGCTCAGACCAAATTTCCAAATAATCATTTTTTAATTCCAAAAAGTAATTTTTCCTTGAAGGCCTTTCCTGGTTCAAAGAAAATCAAATCAAACCCCCTCGACTTCCAATAAAATTTTCAAATTAATTTTCAGATACCTGAGAAAAAAAAAAAAAAAAAAGCCAGCTTCCAAATGTCCCTAGTTCTTCAATATCCCAGTGAAGTCAATAAAAGGAAAAGAAAGCCCCTCTGCAGTGCATGTGTTATGAAGCCAAGAAAGCAACCTAACATGACGAACAGCATCAGCGGTATGAAAAAACGAGAGCTCTAAAAGTGCAAAAGCTGTAGAAATCAGCAGAATCAGAGAAGTCCAGGTTATCAAACTACAGAAGTCAGTAAAACTTTACACCAGAATTTCTCTTCCTCTTGTCACAGCAATCGGCATTAAAATGCTACAGTACCCCATCCACCCCGTCTAGACGGTTTCAAACAACTACCACATATCACTCAGTACTAATTGGCAGCAGCTGTTCCAGGCAGGCTTGAAACTGGCATCCCAATGGAGCAGGGTTTTTTCCCTGATCCCAGGAGACATGGGCCTCCAGGTGAAGTGTGAGGCCACTGCCAGTGTGGAGCATCAGTTTTGCACGGCAGCCACCTGGCTTGAGGGTCACCGCCACCTCTGCCCACCCAGCACCCTGCTACGGTGGTCACAAGCCTTCTCAGCTTGTAAGGAGAGGGAATGAGTAGCTGTTTGATTCTACCAAGCTCAGATCCTATTTGCACGCTGGAGGGAGGTGGCCACGTCTGCAGAGCCCGTGAGCCTCTGACAACTCCTGCTAATTCCAAGGGAAGCAGTTGGGTGATGAACACTTGAAAATCTGCCTCTTTGCTCCTCCGCCATGGAGCTGACCTTTGATCAAACTTTCTGTTGCTAAGCTGTGGATGGGGAACGAGCAAAAACGAGCTGTGACACCGAACAAAAGAAGCTGTACTCAAATCCAGCACTGGCTGCAGCACGGCTTTATGGCCCAAATCAGCTACTGGAAGGACAACAGGGATGCTCAAGACTGAGCACTCCAGCTGCATGCAGTGCAGACGACACCGGCCTCTGCTCCTTGAAAGTTCAAGTGAAACTTGATTTACGGCCACACCTTGGGCAGCGGGCGAGCGCGGGGAAAGCAGAGAGAGATCTGGACAAAGAGTGATGGGAGGCTGGGGCGGGGGGCGGCAGGTTCCCTTCGTGTTATAAAAATGCATCTTATTCTGTTTTTAATCAACTAACCTTATCCAGCAATCAAGGCAGATATATAATAAGCTGAGCTACTCTGTAAATCTAAACATTCCCCACAAATAGAAAAGATACAGCCTGAGCTCTCTGATTGTTACTACGGCAACTATCTAAAATGAAAATCTTGTTAACCCTTTGCATGCTGTAGCCACCCATGCACCAGTGTTAGCTGACTCCCGCGCACTTATCTCTCCTTTTTCCCCCTCAAGAAATTCATAATTGTATTGCTTCACAGTAGTTATGCTCTGGTTATCCTATTTGAGACTGAAAGAACTGCGATAGGTGGTAGTTTTGTATATACAGCTGAGTTTTGTTACTTGCTCATTACTGGGATTATAGTTCAAAAAACAACTAATAAAACACAAAAGAAAATCCCTAGATTACTCCACAAGGCCTGGGATTTTGATTAAAAGCTTGACAACAGGAATCAGATGCTTTCTAGTAAACCACACTACTGCTTTTTTTTATTTTAGTTATTAAATGATTTGACTGTAAATAGCACATTTGTCAGAGGAATTATTTCCCTGTAGTGCATTAGAAGCAGGCTACTTTTAAAATGCTTTTTAAAAGATTCCATTTCTTAAGTACTCCACAGAAGACTGCTAGAGATTTTAACAAAACAATATATTAATCACAGTGCTTTGAAAATTAATGGACAGGTATTTGACTTGAAATCTCTCTTAAATGCAAGAAAATTCAGACAAATGAAAAAACCTGACTTTCTAACTTCTGTGAGAGTAGCCGGTGATTTTACAATCAAATTCATACTTACATCCACCTGAATGTTCAAGACAACTTCATTATAGCATCTATGTGGCAGTGTCATGACAAAGTGAAATTCTCTGCAGTTATAAAGTCTTCCATAGTTCGTTGCTGAAAAAAATTGCAGCCATGGAAATTTTTCTGTATTTAAAGTGAAGGAAGCAGGACGCAGGACATGGCCATGGACATCAACTCTATTGATTCTTTTACTTTGTGCCTACCATGTAATTAATACAGACCCTGCAGTACTAGAGAGAATTGGACTCTTTATGGCATTCCAGAGTATGTCATTTAAGATAAATATGCACAACATCAATTATTACTGAAAGAAATACTCAACTGGTGGTTTATGGCATTCACTTCAGTCAATTCCACACAAGTAAAGTTAAAAAGTAATTACTGGGACAGCTTTGCGGAACTGATTAACATACATGTAACCTGAACAAGTTAATAAATAAAATACTTTTCTTTATAATAGCAAAATTTACGTGTAACTGAGCTCATACAACTTGAAGTGACTGAAATTTAGTGTGTAAATTATCTGAAGATCTTTTTGAAATAGTGTCCATGTTAAATTGAAGGTTATCAGACTTCCAGTACATTAGCTTAAAGATAGCATTTATACTTGAAATAGAAAAATAACGAAACAAAGTATCTTAAGATTAGTGAAATATCTGTATTATAGTACTCAATTTTATTAAAAGGAAACAGTGACTATTATTTTTATTTGCTAGAATTGTTTCAAACTTTGAGAAAAGAGTTGGTTTAAAAAAAGAAATTGGATTTTTCACTGTATTTACAGAAAATCAAGCCCATTTAAATGAACAAGCTAGTTTGCTTTTTTTGTTCTTAATAAACACCTATGTTTCAAATAAAAGCTCATAGACCTCGCCTGAACAAACTGAAGCACAGACTACTGGCACCAGACAAAAACCACACCTTTGGTCTGATCCAAATTTTTTTTTAAGGTTAATGTAATGACTGTGGCCAATTTGAGGTTTTGGATTAGGATAAGTGAGGTGCATAACACATGTAAAGACAGTGCTGGAATACATATGGGTAAGAAAACATTCACCAGGAGAATGATTTGAATTAGTTCCTCTGACTCAGGATAAGTTCCAATTATATTTTTCAGCTTCTGAAATACTTCCCATTTTTGTGTAACTAATTTGATATACAGCATTCAAAGTAACTTACCTTTTACATATGCTTTAAAATTTGTCTTTTTCATGAAGTCAAATGCACTGTTTTCTAGAGTGAAATTTCATATTTACAATACTATGATCACTAGATTTATCTTAAAGTCTTTCCAAGCATCAAGCCTATTTATCAGTGTTGGCTTATTTTCCAGGAATATGTACAAAGTAATCTAGAAATGTACTGGCTAGTCAACATACTACACATATAAGCAATTCTTCAGTAATTCTAGGAACGTCTAACAATCCTAATTTTCCACTATATTATTCCAAGGAAGATTTTTTCTTTAATAAAACAGGTGTTACCACATCACTGATTTTGTTTTGTGTGTACTTTTTATCCCCCACAACCCACCTCATTTCCATATTACCTTTAAGTTACTGTGTTTGCCTAACTGGGCTTTTAACCAATGACTTGAAGAGACTTTATTTCTTATTAAGTAGATATGGATCCCAAGTCTTCTGGCTATCCTATAGTTGTATATAATTACTTTGAAAGGAAAATATTTCTATATGATTTATTTGTCCAGGTCAATTACAAAGACTTGCCTTCTTTGGGGCAAACCAGGGTAAAATGTCTTTCTTGAAGAACCTTTAAAGACTTGGGGGAACTCCAGTACGTATTCACAAAAGCAGCTGACCCTTCTTGTGGGTATTTTCCCTCCCTGGCCAGGCACAAAAAAAGTCATGGGGCTTACAGCAGCTAACAGGGTTTCTAAAAAAAAAAAATTGAAAGGAAGAAGGCATCATGACCTGCACACAGGGTTTGTAATGGTGAGGACACCCTTTGGGGGAGATTCTATTCTGTTACTATAAATTGTAAACCTCAGGAATCCAGCACACCAGAATCTCATCATCTGATTGCAAATCTCCATTTCTTCAACCTTAATCTACAATGCTTCCTAAAGCCTAACAAACAAAACTTATGGTAAAGCTACAACTAAGGGCAAAACTTGGAAACTACCACTTTGAAAATCAGCTAAGCCAGGTTTATTTCAAGCAGTAGCAAAGTTTCAGATGATTGTCATATATAATCACTTTGCAGTCCCTCATTTTTGTATAATTAATGGCAGCAGAGAAGAATCATTTTAAAAAGTGCACTGCTGTAATCTATAGGCAGTTAAAGAAAACTTCATGGAAATGTATTATTCATTAATGCAAAAAATAATCTTTCCAATTTTAGTGAATTTTTAAGAATATGATTTTGAAAAGTATGACTTGATTTGGGGAAAAAGACCCAAACTCTTCTTGTTCTTTAGATCAATAATGACAACAAAATAGAGGACAGAGAAAAATGTTCCAAAACCTGCCTAATTGTGTTATGAACCCTTTAACTGTTTTCCTTAAACTCAGCACTGGCTTAAAGTGTGCAAAATAAAATATTCAACATAATTTCCTGCAAATGCCAGGTTCAAGACTAACAATTAACAAAAGCAATCAAATCTGTCCAGGCATATCTGTTCAGTTATGCAGGCTCATCTGTAGTTTCATAATAGACAAGCAAATAGACAATGGGTCATATTTTACTCTCAGCAACACAGACACTATTCCCATTGACGTCAAAAGGAATTGCACCTGTGGTTTGGATAACAGCATTTAACTCAATCTTTGCAGGTCATCCTTTTTTTGTTGTTTCTCTACTGTCAAAGATTTTTATTACGTTAATAATTTAATTTTAAATTTAAAGAAAAGAATTACTATGCATTCTCCCCTGCCTACGCGTTAAGGTTAACCCATCAAGTGTATATTCCAGCATTCCTTCAGTTCAAAATACCAGGGAAGACAGTAGGCATTTCTGTGGGGCAAAGCTAAAGGTTTACAGGTTTTGGATCACACAAACATTCACCTACAGGAAGAAAAATAAACCTTTTTTCTATGTCACCGTACTTTATAAAAGTTAGCGTTATAGCAGGTATAACCTTCCTCAATTTCTTTTACATACACCATCACTATTCGTCATTCACACAAATGCCATGACCAGACAGTATTCAATCTGTTACATTTCTCTTTTCCTGAAAAAGATTTCCAGCCAAAGAAATACAAATCAGCTTAATCATCACATGGAAAACCACAAAGTGGACACAATCTTGCTCTCCCTAAAATCAGTGACACACCATTGCTCATATTTATAAACTTGTAACATTTCTGTGTAATGTATGAAGAGACTGTGATAGCAGGAAAATGGATAGAACCAAGCAAAAGACATACCAGCTACAACACTCAGAAAGAACACTAGAAGTTAGGATACTAAAATAATGAGAGAATCAGAAGCATAATAGGGCATAATTTAGGCAGGATGCCAATATCATGTAAATACATGCAGTGACACACAGTTCATTCTAGGAGCTACCATTTTATATATCCATGCACACTAGTAAGTGCATCCTTGTCTGTTCCCCAGTATTGTGCTGCAGGTGCTCCAAGCAAGAGGAGATCCAGGTAGCTAAGTTCATACACATTTTCCTGCAAATCTGCTGCAGCTAAAAATGACCATGTATTTAGATACTGTGCTCAGGGACACCTGCAGCATTATGGTCTTCAACTGCATTTGAGGACATGTACTTTGTGAAAAGTGTCACCATTTCTTTCCCAGAGGACAGTATTTTCTCACACCAATGTTTTAAAAAAATAAAAATAATAATTCATCATCCCTATAGAGTTACAGATCTAAATCCTTACTTGAGAAACTGAAAAGGTCACTCAGGCAAAGTACTTGTGGCCATTGTGCCTTCTGTACTGGGAGAAGAACAGGTCCTGCCCAAAGGACTTAGAAAGGAGGGAATAAGCACAGCCCATGCTCCAAAATCTACCTATTTAAAACTAGCTATGGCTTTGGTTTTCCTACTATTTTTTACAATATTTACTTTAACAGTGAACAGTATTTGAGAGTATCCCTGTTTTGAATGCTCATGGTCAGTTAGGCTTTTACCTTATTAAAGTCACAATGTTTTATTTTACTTCCCCAAGAGTTAGACTGTGTGAAGGAGGTATTAAAAATTCCTTTTCCAGTATCAGGTCTGAAAGAACTCAGTCAACATATATGTTACCTAAAATAATATTTTTTTTTAAAAAAGGCATAAATTTGGCAGGAACAGATTTATTTCAATATCCAAATGAATTTTTGAAGAATTCATCCATTTTAAAATCAGTTGCACAGATACACTGCCAATAGAAATGACATCGAAAGCTGACATGCTCTGTACAAATAAAAACCCACAGAGCGAGTAAGGGCATTACATAAGAAAAGCTCTAAAATCACTCTCTGAATCACTTTTTTACCTAGTTAAAGCATTTTTAAGAGCTAAGATGAAGGATCCAGACTCAGTTAATAAACTGTGGCCATGGTATCTTTTATCAGTAGAAGTTTTTCTAGCTTTCATTAGTTCTGAAAGATTTAATGCTTAATAGATTGAATAGCTGTAATGTATACTAGCAGTTATTCAGGTTCCTAACTCTTTCTATACATGGAAATTTCATCTTCTAGAATCTTTCATTTTATTCTTCATTATATTCTCTTACACTTTGTATTTCACTTAAGTGTTTTAGTGACTGGCAAGGAAAAAGGAGAAGCAAGATATATGAGCAGAGTCCTGAAATCTCCTTTTTTCTCATTCTGAACATCGCTATTAAATTCAGAAATCATTCAACAGACACTAGCTAATCACCATTACGCTGAAGGATTACATTATATAACATGAGATGCACCAACTTGTATTAAGAAACATTTGACTTCCAACTACATGCTAAAAATCAACAGGAATATACTATCTTAAATACTTGAGCAAAACTCAGTAAAAGATACAGTAGGCAAACATTGTAGTCAGCTCAGCAGTGATTACCAACTCATGCTCCAAATTCACTATAAAATGAAAATCAATATTTCCACAAGTTCCTGCAACATAAAAGATAACCTTCATTGATTTTTCTAGACTTAGGCCTCACTGATAAAATCTAATATAAATTTTCAACCACGAGGATTTGGATCAGAGCAGGGGTGATAAGTCCTGCACATCTCTTAAGAGGTGGAGAATTTTTTTTTTTTTAAAGTGCACGTTCATACTATTTATAATTTGCCCTGTGCAAGTGAAAGCCTTTTCCACCAGCGCTATCAGGAATCTCTTCTAATTTTTATTACTGTGAGGCTAAAGCCTGTTCCAGATAATTTGGAAATTTCAGGGGAATTGTGATAGGGCTGATGGTGCAGCCCTGGCTGACTTGAGAAAAGAGCTAACCCGTAATAGCCTCCATGGCCGTGCTGATTAAATGTTGCCATAGATGAAAGGCCTGCCATCGCCGCAATAAATTAACCAATCACACAAATCCCAAGTCAGTGCTAATCCTTCCTTGATACTCTGATCCTCTGATCAGCTCAAGGAGGTAAAGAAACTGGCTTGTGACGCTTGGTGCTCTAACCCCTGGATTTCATGTACACAACAAGCTAATGATATCTTGCTGACCAGTTCAATGGGATGAACTTCTCTCACAACCCTTAGGGAACACTGTGGCCTTCTTTTAAAAAAAATGACAAGCACATGGCAGGTTTTGTGTTTTATTACGACACCGCGGGAAAACTAACCAGCACTTGTTAACCACAATAAGCATCGAACTGGTGTTTGCTATAAAGCACGCTGTATTTTGCAAGTGCAAGTGATGGATTAAACAGGAACTGAGACATTAAACCAAGAATAACTCTTCAAGTAATTGTAATTAAGCTACCCAGCTTTCAATAGGGAAGCTTGCTACCTTTCCTGTTAGCCCAATTTTTATCCTGTCCTTAACATTTGGGGAGGGAGAGCAGGAGGGAGGACATATCCACATATCCAAGAGTGTAAGAGAGAGAGTCCCTTTACCTCTTATACACTTAGTTGTACTGCCACAGTGTGATTATAATCAGATTTAGACATAGACTCATTTAATCAATTAACGGAAGGCCTGAACACATGCAGCATTTTCTCATTAATTATGTGAATGCTGCCTTTCCAATACACTTTGTGAAATTGAGTCGGAGCAGTCTGCATTAGTGTACTTCATAATTGGGGGAACTTTTTTTTTGCAGTAATTGGTTGCTAAAAGTAAGAAAGCTCTTGGGTTTGCCTCTAGGGCTTCCGCACACAAAGAATTTTGAAAGTACTTCATTATCTCTCCTGGTCAGTTCTGTGAAATTAAAACTGGTTTTCCCTTCTTCTTTGTGGAAGTGGCTCGAAAATAGGGTCCCTCAGAAATGTATGTTCATATGTGTGGTGTGTGTATGGGCACATGTGTCTGTGCAAACATACCCACATACACGTAAAATCACTTAACTCTGGCTGGTCCCGGAGACTGCCATCACTGAAGTCAAGACAGACATGAAGCACAACAGGATTTGACCACTAGCAGTTAATTTCCCTGAGGGATGATAGGTCTTCAGATGTAAGTGGGTTGCCCAGATTCTTCAGGAATGACTTCTTTTTCCAAACTCACCCAGTCAGAATCAAATCCATCATACTTGAGTGATTTGCTAAGATAGGTTCATAAGGTTTGGGAAGGTGTTCAACTTTGGATATGGATAGACTTTATAGAACCCAGTATGTAATTTGGAAGATCCATAGCTACTGGAGAACTAGGTCACTATCCTTTATTGCTTACCTTTGTTTCATATACCTTTTTGTTCTCCCCTCTCCTGGGGCGGGGTATACATGCACATGCATACATAGGCTCTGCTGCTGCCACTGCATCCCTCCCCATGACTTTCCCAGATAACCTCTTCACACTGCTGGGCTCACAATAGTTAGCCCAGGAGCAAGTCTCATGGGAATTAACTAATAAGAATATTACAAGAAGATAGCTGCCTCCCTGAGAGCCATTGTGGGCCTGCATTTCCCAGTAACATAGCTATCTCTGGCAAAAACTGTTTTCCAAGAACAGCAAATGTTAGTGCAGTCCAGAAAGGTACTTAAAGTACGTTTATTCAATAGAACCACAGGGGTTGGAAGAAATTAAATGGGGCTCTTCTGTCAAATTTAATCCTTTAGATTTTACCTGTGATGCCTCATATCAGCTAATGTGTATCTCCTTTAATGCTGCACTTACCCAAGTTAACTATATTGTGCACTTAATATTTTAACTTTTACTGGCTATCAGAGCAATACAGAAGATCATTCTTTATGATAAATCATTAAAATAATACGCTTTAGAAATAATACCATGTGGAAGTGGTTTTTGCAGACACGGAGATTCTCAGACTTGAAAGCCCATGGTAAAGCCTAAACTAAAATGATCAATAGTTTAATAATTTAATGAAGAAAAGAGCAGGACTAGTTATTCATATGTATGAGTATTTATACTTCATGAGGAAGGACAGAAACTGTCGTGTTCTTCAGAAAGACCCATACATGCTTTCAGTTTATATTCATTGCTTCATAATGTAATTTTTTTATATTCCAACAATAGCATTATGCTAAGACAAAGACCCATTCAATCTTTGCTGAGTTAGGGGCTTCTCTAAGGCAAAATGTATCCTCTGCCAACTAATGCACAAACCTTGGACATATCTGATCCTCACTTTCTACATACCACTGGACTTCCCTATACAACTCTAAACATAACCTTTTATTTGAACAAAGTTGCACCATATTTTCACACAAAAATCTCAATTTCTGCCTGCACAAGTGAAAATGGGAAAAAAATACACATACATCAGTGATTGCCCATACGAAGCTTCAGGCCCACAGATGGAGTCCATGCTCTGAAAACTTCAGTCACTGGCTAACAAAAACTCCATCTCCTGCTTTTCTGCAAATAGCATGGATAGACTAGATTACAATATCTTTAGAGAAGCTAAAATAGCATTCAGAAGGGAGATTTATAGCGCTATATTCATCTTTTCTCACAGAATCATAAAACTCACAGTACAGCAGGCACAGAATCCATTGCAATCAAATCACTAAGGAAGGCAGTAGGAAAGAGAGCTTGCTCAATTTTACTGGGAACAGAGAAGGTGGACTTCGTCCAAAGATTGATTCTTTTATATTTCTGCTGGAATTTTTCTGTTACTGTTAGAAAAAGGAGAAAAAAAGGAAGAAGAAAAAAACCACAACACCATCTTTGTATTTCAAATAATGTCCAATATATGCCGTCCTACACTATTATTACGGAAACTGAAAAAATTAAGACCTGTAGACTGTCTTAATGTATATATGGGTATATAAAAATAGACCTTACTATGTCCTTCCCTTCAGGTGACAGTTTCACTGACTGCATTGTCTCTTTTGTCTGGATAATGTTCCCAAGCAAGTGGATGAATTTGTTGCAAGGAAAGCTGTCTTTATTTCTATTTCCTCCATTTCCATTATGACCCTGTTTTGATAACTCTTCACTTACTGGGTGCACAATGTTTTAAATTGTTGTTTCAAATGTGCTAATGTAAATTCCCATCACCGGCATCTGCAGAGAGGGACAGGAAGTTCAGCCCTGTTGGTGCTGGTTTAGGTGCAGTATCACAGTGTTATTTTAAGGTTAACATTATGCTCGGAGTGATTTTACAAAGCAAGTGGGTCCATTAGGCAACTGTCTAACGTACCTAAATATGACCAGCTCTATTGGCAGAATTACCATTACGGAACAAGGGCAGGAATGCAAAAATACAAGCATGCATGAAGAACTGATTTAAAAGAAAAAAACTCGCACATTACCGTATGCAGGCTGTATGATCTTCTTACTGAATTCTTTGTCAAAGAACAAAGTAATCAAATTTTAAAGTTTTTACTACAATAACCTCAGATCCCCTAGGGAATATTCAGTGAAATGTGAGAGAGGTTTTAATACCTGGAAGCACAGCTGCATTATGGTGAGGTCAATTTAGGAGCACTATTGAGACTCTAGGCCATACTGACTCCATATGGAGCCGCATAGTAGCTAAGGTAATAAACTTTCACAGTGTGACTTCTTTGCTCAGTGCAATACTAGCATAATTCGGCAGTTACTCATCTTTCATTCAATGGAGAGGGCTTTTTTCCCCTTTTTTTAAGAGCTACCATGTGCTCATTCTTTCCTCCTCATCGCAGAAGGTTTACAAATCCAAAGAAAACATTAACTGAATTCCAAATGAAAAACTCCGAGTTTTATGAGTGTCTGAATACTGTAGAAAAGGGGAATTCCTCCGTCTTCGACCCCTACACAAAGATGTTTCCGTTTGTCTTAGAAAATGGTGTTAAATGGATATTGGCCTCAGCTTCCAGAGTAATAAGAAGACACTAAATGCATTTGAGGACAGAGAAATAAGAAATTGGGGACAGCTGCGGACAGCAGATTTGGGACACTGGTATCATGTATGTAACAAATCTTTATTAATAAGTACATTAAATCCCATATTTTTCATTTATAACTGCTGCATAATTTCCTGTTAACACTTCATGTAAATTCCAGATAAGGTAATAATTTTTTTTCAGAATTCTATTTCTGTTTCATTATATGTTCTACACTCTGCCCCACAGGTCAGTTGCATGATTGAAGTTTTATGCCTCATTAAAATTCCCCTAGTTAAAACATGGAGACAGAATTTTGGTAATTCCTTTCTCCACAACTACAATTAACCATTCCGCTGGATTCCTGTATTACTGCAATCCAAATTTAAAAATTACTGTATGGTGAGATGGTCAAGGGGTCTAAATGTCCTAAACATAAGGCTCTTATCTTTCTTTGCTCCAATGGCTGAAAAACCCAGCACCACCACCTCCCAGTTCAGTATTTCTAGCTAGCAGCTGCTATCAGAAACCTAAATAACAAAAATATGCAAACTTGCACACTAATTCCCTTTGGAGATAGATCTTGGCTGCAGCCCTGTCATAAATCAGAGAATTTCGATATGAAATGAGGCAAGCAGCTCTAATCATTTCTGCATTTCAAATTGGATCACTGGCTCAATCACTGGGCTTTTTTAAACTGCTTGCCTAAGAGCAAATGTGAGGCGGGAGATAATTCTGAAGAAATCTCTTCTTTTGTGGCCGTAGAACTCTTTTAACTGTTTCAAGACTGAAGGCCACATTTCAGTGATAATAACATATATCTGCTGTGAGAGATATGGATCCTTAAAGACATCTTCCCTCTCTTTCAACTCATAGAATTCCATCAATATCTGCATATATTATATATATTAATATATGTGCATGTGCATATGGGTGTTTGTGTGCATAAAAAGAGAGGGAGAGAAAAGAAGAGAGAAACATCTGACATGTAGCCTCAGTATATTTCCCTTTAGAATTTTCTCTTCTGACTTGACTCGGTGTGGGTTTCAATTGCTGCAATGACCGTGTAGCTAACTTTCTACACATATACCCAGGCACTTTGGAAATTTATTTAATAAAGAAAACAAAACTGAAAATAAAACAAAGGGGGAAAATTTAAGCTATGGGTTATCAGTTTCAGGAGTGCAGTAACCCTAACCTACCCAGGGTTTAGCTCAGAAATACGTCAAAAAATAAACTCAAGGTAAAGAAAGGTCCTCAGTAATCATGTACAATGTCCAAAAGCCTTCTCCTTACCCACTAAAGTCCTGAAATTCTCCTTTATTATACTATTGGTTTTGTATTTTCGTGCCTTATCTAAACTCTGAAAACAATATATCACAAAAATTACCCTTCAAGTCAATTACTGTGTAAACAGCATCCTCTTGACTCTCTGTTGTTATGCTCTGAGTATCCCCTCTTTTTCACCCAAATGATACTACTGGCTTGTTGCAGTTTCAGTGTCCTCACTGCAGTGCTTTGAAATTGAATTTAACTCTATTATCAGCAGGCTTTTGTAATCTCATGTAAGCCTAATAGTGATCAGATGGAATTTTACAGCTAAGCTCCCTACATTTTGAGGACTAATTTTAAATGTTTATCAAATTTTTGTTTTAGACAGCTAAGAAAACCAGAAACGTATTACCATTTTCCTGTCTTCACCTCTAACACCTTCTTCTATTTTCTTTCTGGGAGCTGCATTCATAATTTTTGGACACTGAATTTACTGATCCCTCCCCCTACCTTCCCTTCTTTTAATAAAATTTAGTAAACTGCTTCATTCAACACTGATCCAGATTTTCAATGATTTTAGTATTGCTGCACAGTATTCGTGATGCAGACATAAAGCAAATAACACTGTTTTGGATTCCTTCATCTAACTTTGAAAACACAGTGGTAGGTAAGAGCATCCCCAAACTCTGCATTACCTCCTACGTTTGATTCTGTCAGGGTTTAAAAGAGTGTATGTGTGTGTTCGTGCATGCGTGCGTGCGTGTACACTTTTTTCAGGCACCTTGACAGCTGCAAGGGCCACATTGTCACTGTTCTATTCTTCTGACATGTACACATCAAAGGGAAATCTAAAGAACTCCTGTCAGGATTGCCAGAGATTATGCTGAGGAGCCCAGTTCACCAGTAGACGTGTCCTTGCATCTCAAGCCACATAATACTGAAACCTGGAGCCGGCACACCCACAGAGGTCAAATGATGTTACAGGGTCTACTGTAGCTCACTTTTCTTCTTGGTAACAGATTTGGCTTATTTGAGTAAGTCTCCTAACTCATTCTGCCTTTGCTTCAATGAAGTTTGGAAGAAAGGTAAACCCAGAAGTGATTAAAGATCTCCAGAAATCCAAGCCTTTAAGTGCAGTAATATGTGGGACTACCCGAGATCAGCACTCACAAGCTGGGCACAGCCTGCAGGACCTGCAAAATCAGGCCATGAAGCAGCACACCTAAAACGCAAGCCCAGTAACACTAACAACCAGACTGATATTACGCTCTTACTCTTCTGTTCAAAACAATACATTCAATGTTAATACATCAAGCCTCATGGGGTCTTGCCCGTTAAGTTTGAGGATTTGAATCTCATGAATGTGGAATCTGCATTGTTCTCTGCTGAGGTCACTTTGCTGTGCATGTAGGAACATGCGGGCTGCTTCAGCAGCTTACAAGTGTAACAGAATTGTCAAACTCATTCTGAGCTCACCTCTGTTTCCTCTGTGTCTCAGGGCATGCAATCTCAAATCCTTATGGTTCAGTGGGGAGTTAAAGCCATACACTGAAACTGTTTTAGGAGCAGAGTGGTTGGTGTTACTTCTCTAATTTGTCTAACCAACACTGATAAGAACTTAAATAACCTCACCTGATTCCACCCATCCCTCCGGTATTTTCCTGCTCAAAAAGGGCCCAAACTTCAAGCAGCAGCCCACATTGTAAGAGAGCACCTTATACCAGGTATGAAATTACCCTCCAAAGTACAGCATGCATCATGATTTAAGTGATTAAGGAGGTGCCACCAAAAGTTCGATTGAGCAATCATTAGTCTTTTAATGTGTGTTATCATACTTTCCCCTCTCTCCACACTGGTTTTAAAAGGCCTGGCAATTAATGTCACCTTTCTTCTAAAAATGGTGCACAAACAAACAATTCAACATAAAGTTTTAATTTGAGGTTAATTTTCTGATAGTAATTGTCTCTTCTTTGCTTACATGTAAAATCAATGTCCGGTGAAATAATTAAAATTAAATATATATCACATTGAAATGCTTAACTGTGACCTTGGGTTGTTTCTATAGAACACTAAATGAAGGTAAATTGTAACAGCTTATGAAAAACACCTGTTTTCATACAGATGTTTCTCATAACCACTGGCTGTAGAATAGCTGTAGACAGGTGTGCAGAGTTGCAGTATGCCACCAAGTTACCCAGTTTTTTCTCTCTCCAGGGATAAACAATATTCTTTACTGGTTACTACACTGCTGCTGTTTTCCTTGTTGGCACAGCAGAGCTGAATTGCATAGCTTCTTGGAACCTATGTTCACAGCAGCTTCTCAATTATTAAAATTCAACGTGATGTTACTAAAATTCTAATAGTTATAATATAATGAAGCATTTAAGGCTTCACAATCCTAAAAAGTGCCAATCCAATATAATAATAACAGAGGAGTTCAAATAAAAAACAGATCTGCACAGTACAGCACAGAAACGACATCCTCTGTGCACAGCCCTTTTGGCACTTGCAGGAAGGGGATTTTCTTCAGGCACAGGACTGCAAGTCATTTTGGTGGGAACTGATCATTTGTTGGGAAATTCAGGCTTTCCACGTCTCCCTTCTTTTCTCCTCCCTGACTTCACCTTTTTAATTTACATATTCAGAGTAAAGAAAAAAGTCACAAAAAATACAGGGTCCAGATATGAACAGAGACTTTTTTTCCACTGCGCACTGCTACTCTGGGACATCATTACACTGACAGAAGACTTAAATTTTACTTTACCTTGTCTCAAACATTCACCTCATCAGAAAAGGAACAGAACTGCTGCTGCTGTGCACACAGCTGCTACAGGACCTACACCTGCTGAAGTGCGTTTCAATGGGTAACTGATTTTTAAACACTTAAAGGAAGTCTTTCTGAAGAAACTGCTCTATTGCCATGTGGAGGATTTAATAAAAAAAATAAATAAATGTGTTTTCTGGTTCCATGGTATTCAGTGCATTCATAACTTCATATGAAAATCTGTGGGACTCCAGAAGATTCTATGTGTCTTTACCTGCTATAATGTGAAATTTCTGGTAAAATAAAAATATTTCAGGTATATATATATATACACACATATATTTAAATTACAAAAGCATATGATAATTTCTAAAACAACAGTTAAGGGATTACGAAAACAGAAATAGTGCAAGGACTGACCCTTGTCTGAGAAAGAAAGTGTTCAGTGGGCAAAATCAAGTATTACCTCTTGTATTGCACATTGTATGGAAAAGAAGCTACAAAAATCGTAATTTTTTTTCTTCTCTTTATTCCTGGAATATTGAACACAAAGGAACTGTATGAAAAACTAAATAAAGTATAAACATTTTTTTTAAAAAAAGAAAAATAATAAAATGTCAGGATCTACAGAATGTAAGGATTTTGCAGCAATGTTAGCTCAGTACTGTCTCACTTTACACTATATTGTTGTCCTTGAGAGTACACATTTTATTATGTCATTATTTAAATCCCCAAATATAATAATATTCTACTGATTGCTGTGTTAAGATTCCTGAATGTTTTAAAGTTTAATTATGCACAATTGATATTGAATGAAGTTGGATTCCTTCATTGATGCCTTTATGAGGGTTGCAAACAACCTTCTCATTGCTCTCTGCACCACTTTTCAGGGCTTCATGGCCTTCCATCGCCTTACACTTGCTGTTCAAGGTACAACTAGACAGATCAGCAATTCCTCTGCTGTTCACAGACAGGGTAGCCACGACCTCACCTCGTACTTCAGAGAACTTGTTGAGTAATTTGTTCTCAGATTATCTACATCTTTTCCTTTGAGGTTTTTGTGTTTGGTTTGTTTGTTGTTTTTTTTTGTGTTTTTTTTTTTTTTTTTTTTAAATGGAAGGCTGCAAAACCCCTTTAAGATGAGTACCCATTTCACAATGACATGTATCTCAAATTCTAAAACCTCTCAAAATTAAAACAGTTTTCCAATTCATTTCCAAATCTGTGTATAGAATGAAGGCAAGAAAGGTGGGTCATAGCCTCAGTCTCAAGGAAACCACAGTCATCTCAGCATCATCTACAGACTCCTAGATAGCCATGGATGATGAGATGACGAACTCTACCTGAGGTATTTCCTCAAAATGTATCTTAAACAACATCTTGTTCCCCAGTGCACAGCTAGGTTAAGCTGTGACAAGACATTTACTTCTCAATAAAGAAAAATGCCTAATGAGTGATCAAAACAAATGAATAAAGTGCAGTACTCAAAGTAAATGTATTAAAAAAAAATAAATAAAAGGTTGAAAGTATGATTCCAGCATCTTCATTTCCATTGAGGCTTTATGTAACTTTACATTTTCCTGCAGCCTCATTCACTCAGCAAAAAATATAGCTAAAAGCTCCTGTAGTAAGGAGATTCAATTAAAACAAGCACTTTTTTCCCAGTTCAGATCAGAGGTAACAGATTTCTTTTAATGTGCTCTTTTGAACGGTGAGAAAAAGAATACTACTGCATGATAAAAAAGACATTTTTTCCTCATTCTGCTTTCCATCTCTCCTTCATTTTACCCAGGAATCTTTTCTCTTTACAGTTCAGTGCAACATGTGTAAACATGGATTATACCACATCAGAAACCAAGTTAGCTATCTCAAGAGAATTTGTATCTCTGCTGTGTGTAAGTAAGCAGATTAATTCCTAGATCAGGCATTACCTAATGCATTTTCAATTCAATTTCTTCTTTTCTTTCTGCACACAAGATCAGGGAAGTGGGATTATTTTATTAATTTAACTAATATTTTGCATGTTTTCCCTGTTATCTTTCTTTCCTCCAAAAATTTTTGTTAGAGCCTAGTGAGCGCCTTAGTATGAGCAAGGATGTGTAAAGACAAGAGACCTAAGCCCTCAACACCTTACAGAGAAATAAATGGCATGGGGAGTGATAAACTCTTCCTCCCAATGCACTACCAGGAATAAGGAATTCTCACATATTTCAAACCCTGATCTACAGTGGCACAACCTGCCTGGGGTAAGCTCAGTTATTGTACAAAATTTAGGAGAAGATTATTTATTCATTTAACATTTATGCTGCTTTTATGGAAAATCTCAGAAGTAGCACATGAGACAGTTTGGTTTTATTACAGCAGTGCCTGCTAGCACTGTTTAAGGTAAGGGTCTGTCAACATATCACAAAAGCATGGGATTTACTGTCTAAGATCAGTCCACTGGCCCATCGAGCCTGCTATGTATAACCTTGCCTCTGGTAGTACCCGTGTCTGATGCTTCAGTAGAAGTTAGCACAGTAAGCCCTTAATGCACCTGACTAATTGTGTATAAATGTAAAACTTAAGCAGGGACAGAGGCAAGAGATTCCTTCTTGCTCTCTTCTGTGTTCACCTAATGCCCAAAGGCATGAGCTGATTATATGCCTCTAACTAGCAAAGTAATAGTGATAGAAGTATACAGAACCTTTTCAAGTCAGCCCTATAACTAGCTACAGCAATGGTTGTACTAACTTGGACAGGGAAACTAGTCACACATTTCTATTTTAAACAAAATTACTATTCAGTCTTTTTTGTTTAAAATCAGTTCCAAAGGCTACTTTCAGCCAGCAAACTCTAAATTATCTGTATGGGGTAGAGCCTGAAGTTAAGGAAAGGCAAGTCCTTGAGCATTGAAGAAGGTGTCTTGAAGGCCAGTAAGAACAAGACCAGAGAAATTAGAGAAAGGAAGCACAGCTGGTAGAGTTAACAAGGAGAGACTGGAAAGGTGAGGAGAAAGGCTAAGGGGTAAAAGTGTCAGAAACAGAAGAGGTAAATAACAGAATATGGGGGAAGAGAAAGTGAAGAGTTAAGGGAATCCATGTAGATGGGAATGAAACTGCATGGAGAGAGCAGTTGGGGTGTGGACACAGTAGCAAAAGGGAGGCAATCTAAGCCTCTGACAAAACGTCACCTTTCCACAGTGCTCCAGATTCTTTCCTGTTCAACACCCTCCAGTCCTGTACTACCAGGTGATCTCACAGAAATATTCAGAAGTTCAGTATATGAACAAGATTTCAAATACGGGTGTCTCCATGAAGACATGGAACAGCAGAAACTGCCAAATGCATTACTAAATAATCAGCCAAACCTACCAATAAAGAAAAAAAAAAATTACATGGGGGTAGTATCAATGTCTGGAGTTGATGCAGATATCAAAGCGTTCAGAGAGAGTTTTTGACCTGAGTTAAGGATAGCAAGGACATTTATACCCCTTCAACTATATGTTATAGTTGGTAGTTCTTCTACCTAATAGTTTCCTTCATCCAAACCAGAAGTCATCTTTGCTAGTATCTGTACAAATGCAGCTATAATCTATCTATAGTGCATGCCATGACATATAAGGTGATCCTGTACATAGCCTCTAACTCCCCCTGCTGCAAAAGAAGCCATCCAAAACCACCCAAACAACCAAAAAAGAACCCAGGGATATTATTTTTTTTCCTAAAATGAGTAATTTTTTTCCCCCAGACATTCATGAAATTAGTTATTTTAGTTGTCACCCCTTTCAGAGAACGATGTTCATATCTAAAGTTAAAATTAATACAAATGACTGAAGAGGCACAGCCTCATTACAAAGGATTTATACACAAACCCTCTTATCAATACCAACCTCCTAGTTCTTATACTCCTAAAGACAGAAATATGGAGCTACAAATAACATTCATTTCCCAATTACTATGCCAACCAGCTCTTTTTATTATAGACTATATTTGCATTTGACTAACTGGCCTATTGGAACCAGTGCTGCTAGATCATCATCAAGCCTTTTCTCTTTTTCAAAGACATAATCCAGACTATGCATACCAGTGCGCTATCAATTGGTTTAATCATTCCTTTACATGATAAGGAATCCCACTATTTGCAAATCTAGATTTTTGTTAAATACCTTCATGTTCCAATTTTAACCCATCAGTTTTGAAATGATGGGATTTTGTTGCAGAGTAATTGTTTAATGGACTTTTGTAGGAATTTACTTATTTTCTTCTGGTTTTCATAGGTAGTACATCTGAGAATGCGTTCAAAGGAGCATTGCCTTGTATTTGCATTTTCTTTACATTTAGTATCTGCAAATAATATTCTTAAAAAGTTAAGTCTTTTTTACTATCATTAATTGCCCGTGAAGAGATGGATACCTACATGCCTGATTTTTTATTCATAATTGTTACAGGAAGAGTTTATTAATATTAGTTCAATTCACAGGCTGCTAATGTACAACTTTTTGGGTGTTTGCTCATCATCCTAGGGAATAATCTTATAACACAGATGTTTGTTTAACTTGTAGGAAACCTGAGACCTCCAGAGTGCTGCCAAGCAGGTCCATTAATCTCTTGGTATCTTGATTTTGCTTTTTAAAAATTATGATCAAATTATATTTCTTTCCTGGTTTTTGTCTGCAAATTCTTTCAGGAAGGGATTTTCTCCTTTTTTCCATCTTGATTCAGATATTATAGTAAGAGCAGCATGCTAACCTGTTTTATGACATTTAATAGGCTAGTCTGGATACCAAGAACTTCTTGGAGCAGAAAGTGCAAGTCAAAAAAATAAAGTTACATAAAATAAAGTTCTAGAATTCAAATCAATAGTCACAAATACTATTCAGCATTATTTATCCAGGTAGAATTGTCTTTAATATTCTTATATTGCTTCTCAATCTAATTGTTTCAAAGTCAGGTTTAAAGTGAAGCTCTGACTGCACTGTCACACAAGTTTAACAGGAGGTCTTAAATATGCTGTATGTGGCCAATGCTGGGTGCTAAGGAATGGAGTAAGTGGAATATTTTGTTATTATGAAGTTAAAATTACAGCTTTTCATCATTCTTTATTTAGGGAGAAAGACGGGTTATCCATGGAAAAAACAACTTCTTCAGATATATCCAATTGTCTTAATGACATTCTTGTTTCATACGTATCTGGAGGTAAGGCAGAAAACTAATGTTCTCTTTTGCATTGTGTCTAAAATTAGACTCGTCATGGTTTCAGAACAGGAAAGAAAAAGCCAGCTCTCTTGCTCTACTGAAGCATGTGGGTTTCTACACCTAGAAAACTGTGGCGAAAAAGATGTTACAAAGACTTCTGAAATAAAAGGGACAAGTCAAAATTGTTGATATCCATGAATTTGAAACTGTTTTCAGAATTATGACAACCAAGAAAGAAATGAGGAGAATTATAGGTGTTAAAAAAGTCAACATTTTAAAGAAAACAATATTTAACTATTAATGCTTCACAATTCTACCAATACATGGGTTTTCAGGGACATTCATGACAAATTGTGTCACTAATCTACTGAAGGCCATGTTGTGGAAAAGCATATGTGGGAAAGCACCTATTTTTGTACACAAATACTGTAAGGAAGTATCAGAATACTCAAGAAACACTTCTGGGATGCATCCAGATTAAAACAGAGTTGGGCAAATAGAGAAAAATGAGTCTTACATAATTCTGTTCTGCACTGTGACACAGATGTCTAAAATCTTGACATATTTTATATTTTGTTCAAAGATAAATTCTTCCTATTTTTTCAGGGATGATTTAGAAATGCCTCTGCTTTTCCCTCTATTTGTTACAACTAAAATGAAAAAGTAAAATGAAATCTGCATCTTCATTATTCATATTGTAACAAATGTATGCACTGTCCAATGAAAACATGAAAATGACTGAATATTTATGGGCAAAATGCTGCTCAAATATCCTTATGCATATCTTACAGGAGAAGAATTTCATTTATATAAAACCACTTTGGGGATTTTTTACTTTTATTTTAATTTAGAGTGCTTTCATGTTAAGAGTAAGGAATGGCATTTAATTGAACTGAAAGGCAATACAATGATAGTGAATGCAGTCATGCTTTTACTGTTAACACTGATGCAATGACTTACTCATTTGTCATTCCACTTTTGCGTCTGAACAAACATAAATTACAGTTACACCTCTTTGTAACCACTAGTTGGCACATATGTGATACTGGTAACGACGCATACATGTATAATCAGAAGAGCTCATGACAGTATATAAGTTTTATTCCAAACCAGAAACTTCCTGACTTTGTCCAGTGAAAACTATCACTCCTGTCATGTGCGCATTCATCTCTTTCAGAAAAACAGTGTCATAAATTTAGTGACTGGTGTGTCAAATGTGAGGAACTGTAATCAAATTGAGAACTGTAGAGGAAATCCAAGTCAAACCACAAGAAGTTAGAGGTTAAGATCAGACCCGCTCAGTGATGAGCGGCACTACTGAAATGGAAATGATTGGCAAACACAGACCAAGTTTTAGCACATCACTAACATTAGCAGTTCATCAATATGAAGAGCTGGGCATTCAAACAGATGCCCATTTCATGAAAAAAATATGGAAACTTCCAAACTTACTTTTATTCTACACTGAAATGATTTAAGAGATCTATTAGAATATCACTTGGAACCATCCTCTCTAGAGCAGTCCCCTGGTCATGGCACGTGCCTTGCACTGGAAGCTATGCACGAGGCCCTTTGATGCCAAGCTCAGGCACAGAACTAGTATCTCTCACATTTTGCAGTCCAGTGATCAAAACAAGGGGTCATTCACTATTCACTTTCACTTTTTATTTATTCTGTTGGACCTTTTTTTTTTTTTTTTTTTATGAGGGAGTAAAAATTAATGTTCTTAAGGAGAAAGGGGTACTGCAGCTCTCCTACATTCCATGCAGCACCCTCAGGGCTTTGCTTTGGTTTCTTTGATGAAATCCTGAAAAGTCTTACAGTAAAAGTAACCATCTCTTTCAGCAAAACAGCATTATGGTGCTATGTGTTTTCTGACCATCTCCACTGGTGACTGTAAACTGCTGGCACTGGTACCACATTCAGCACAGAGAGATTTATGTTGGCAGTGCATGAGCTTCTGAGCTTATTTAAATAAATTTGGCACCAGGCACTAAAAGGGTTCACCATCACTAATCTGGATTCTTCTTTATCAGCAGATGAGTTTCAAAATTCCCATCTAAATAAATACTCCAAATTTATTTGTATTTTTTTCACCAGATCAATGCATATAGGAAAAATTATCTGAAAGAATCTGCAAACTCATTGTATGTTTCATTCACTAGCTCTAAAAACCTCATGTCTGCTGCTTTAGTGTGATGTAACTGCTGTTTATTATACTAATCCTAATTATCTCCATCTTAGCTTTTGCCTCCCACACTTGCTTGTTGCTGTTGTATTCACATCTGGTCTAAAACCAGGACCTAAGCTAGCTGAGGCCAGCAGCTGTCTTTTTAATATTAGGCTCAGATGGACTCTAGCACAAAGGAGCAGTAGTTCCTGACTAGAACCTCAACATGCTGCAGCACTACAGATGTTAAATATCATAACAATGATTGTATCTTCCTTACACAGTGATTATTAGCAAAGCTGTACAGCTTTCAAAGAGCCCTTGTTTTTACTTTTCACCAGCAGCTGAAGCAAAGAACACATTTCCATTACAAGATGAAGCTGTACAATCTCATCCAACAAATGATCTCACTCTGACTCTCACAATAACTTTGCTATTAAGCAAAAACAGGCACATTTTCAAATATTGATTCCAACTAATGTCTGATCCTAACAGGCATGATCTTATCGGGGCCCCGCTATAATAGAAGGAGTGTCAGAGTTAAACAGAATAGGTTTAGATAAGATCACAATCTTCCTCACTATGATGTGATGCTATCGTTGAGTGAGTATAGTATTTGAAGTGATTATCATTAATAGATATTGGCAACAGGAAGAGTGGTCACTGCTAAGATCTAAACAAATTTGTGCATGATAAAATAAAACAAGTTTTATCTGAATGGTGGAGAAGGGTATGTTATGTGCCCTAAGATACTTTGCTACCTTTATTTTTTTTCTTTGAAATGATATATTCAATTAAGAGAGAAATATTGAGTAGCAACATTGCTGCTTTAGTTTGCTCTGTACCTTCTGTTTTGTGGCAAACTGCCACTTCAGCCTTCCTTCTGCTTTCCTGATGTCTATCTTGACCAGACGTCCCGTGCTGTGTTGTGTGGACAGACCCTGGTTCCAGGGTTTGCCTGAAGAGCCATGGCCACAGCTGATCTCATGGTGCCCTTCCTTGTTAGCGGAGAGTAGAGCAGCAAGGGGCTGTCCTACAGGAGGTGTGGGAAGCAAAGGGTCATCTTTCTAGATTCTGAGGCCTAGGGCTGTCTTCTTATTTTAATTATTCTTTGCAGTAATATGGGGCATGGGATAGCCCCATGGTGGGCTAGCCTAGAGGACTGGTCTCTAAGGTAAGTATGGGTTGTGGCAAAAGCCAGACAAGAGGTACAAGGTTGACAGACATCTGTCTTAGTTTGATTTTTGCCTCACTATTTGTTCTGATCATGGCAAGCTTTCTGCATTTTCAGAAAGAAGAAGGTACTGTAAAAGGGAACACCTGCTTTGATGTGGCAAATTCTCTGTGAAACTTTTAAGTCTTTCTCCCCTGAAGCTGTTAGCATGTAAGGCCAAAACAGCACAGAATGAAAATAATAATTTATAGCCCTGGAAAAAAATGTTATCAACCTAGGAAAACTGAAAGCACTATCAAAAAAAAAGCAGTTGACAGTTCTGTATGTGCTTTTTGTAATGACATAGCACAAACATAGCTAAACTTTCATATACTGAAGCCATACAAAAATAATACATGAGAAAAGGGTGCAAATCCAAAACCCCTTTAACTATTCAGCATTAGTAGAAATAAGCAACTGTGCAACATGTAGAACTATATGGGCATAATCAGATTTCCAAGGAGCAATGTTCTCTATGTCTATTGTGGTAACAATATTGAATACTAATATGCTATTTTTCATCCTTACAGCACTTACAGACATTAGCTAATTAAGTCAATTTAAAAAAAATATTTCTAAATTAATAGGATACTTGCCAAGATTACCCAAATATTGGTCTTACACACAAAACCCCCCACACAGCTTTTCTACTTATCTTCATGTATTTGTCTTCTCAAATGTGTGATTAACTCCAGAGCACTGAAATCTTTTTGATAATCGCTGAAGATGAATGTATCAGGACAATCAGCAGCATATGGGAACACAGAATGCTGCCAGATGTTAACACACTAAAATAAAGCAGAACCATCCATGTACTTCGTATCTTGTCTAAAAATAATATACTCATTGACCTTAACCCTATCAAACCAGTCCCATCTTCAAGGTCAAATAAAATAACAAATATTTATCTTCTATGGAGAGGTTTATAGGCTGTACTTGCAGTGTTCAGTGTCATGAAATGCTAATCATACCTCAGCCTTGCTGCTTTGAATGAAAGCTTGGGGTGCTCAGCACCTCCCACTGGTGCTCAGTGCTATGCAAAATCAAGTCCTAAATGCATTATTAAACACCATTTAAAATTTGCCATCATGCTGCATTCCCTTTCACTGCTTTGTATTTTTTCAAAGATTATACAAGGAAACAGAAATCCACCCAGTTAAGACTAAAAAATATAGGCATATACTCCAACACATACTTCATTTGGAAGAGATCTGCGTATGTTTTATGTTGCCTTGAAAAAATAACTTCAGCAATCTTTGTTATCCCTATTAATTTTTAAAGTGTTAATATCAATGCAGTGCACTACTGCAGCTCTTGTGAGGTTGAATACCACACTGCAGTGGGCCATGGCAGTGAACGTCACCCCTGAACATCTTTACTTCCCCACACCTTGCAAATATCCTAAAGCTGAACTTGCAAGTGCTCCTGTCCAACACCACAGCCAGAGAAATACAGAAAATAATGAGAACATCATGATCATATTTCGGAATAGTTCAGGAAACTTCAGAGTTATGGTAGTTATAGTAAACAAAGAGTATTTGAGTAGACACTCCAATATCTTTGGTATGGCTGACAAGGAAATGCTTATTAAAGGTCAGAAAAGCCATTTACTCTCATGTATGCCATTAGCCAGAGCAAGCTAGTAGGTGCTACTACAAAGCCACTTCAATACTGCAACAAGTGCTAACAATTGGCTTGGAAGAGGGAATGCGAGGAATGTTAAGGAGGAACAACCAAGCAAGTGGTCTCACATTTGTGAGAGGTCAAGTTTCAAAACATGGACATTCTTCTTATTTTCCACTGCTGAATGTGGTGGTAGAGTGGGAAGCGTTTCCAGAAGTAATTGGTGCATGTGCAGTCAGTCATTTACTACACACACATACCTGTTAGTGTTTCTGTATCATTAAGAGATTTATGAGCACAGCAACATTACCATGAAATGATCTCCAAGGATGCAGGTGATGCCAACCGCCTCCTTGCAAATGTTTCCACACCCAACCCATGGTGTGTTCTCTGTTTTTCAGCCTGCCTAATCGGGGCTCTAGTACCTGATAGCGGATGACTGACTACAGAAATCAAGATTCAGCTTGCTCCCTGAGGCATGCTGTACTGCCAGATCAAAGTGCACACATTTGGCATCCTGAAAACGCAATACCATTGCTCTCACTTTGCAAATCTGTGACACAGAAACCTGGGACAATGATCCTTATAAATGAGACAGTATTTCTTAAAAAAGAAGTACAGAATACTTAGAAACAAATTCCTAAGTAAAGCTGAAAATAATGCTTTAAAAAAGCTACACTGATTCAATATTTGGTTATACACAGAGCGTTAATTTTAACTTCAGTTAGCAAGAAACTGCAGTGGGAAGGGAAAATATTCAGACAAAAAAACCTGCAGGCAATTGGGAAGGGACATGCCAAAGAAATATAGAGGCTTACTTCCTTATCTCCCAGCAAATCCTTGTTATATTTCAATTAGATTTTGAAAACGGTATCCTATACTGGTGTGACCAACTGTCTAGCTTCCTGGAACGTCCCATCTGCTATTTTCTAAAATAAACAGTGTCTCATTCTGGTCTTTTAAAGCCCATCTTGAAAGATTTTAGCTACCTGCAGGTGTCTCTGGGCAGCCGAACAAGTAACATTGGCTGCAGACACTTCTCAGCATCCAGGTGCCAAAAGCCACAGGGTCATCTCCTCCGTTTCCTTCCCCAATGCCATGGCTCAGCTGCGCCTACACTACTCCTTCGTCTTGGTCCAGCCTGTTCTCAAACACACTAACCACAGATTTACTAAAACCTCCTGAATCTCTTCCAGCCTTTCTCTCTCATTACCATTAGGAAACTCTTTCTTGTATCTAACTTAAATGTCCCTTGCTGATACCTGCATCTACAAGTCTGGCAGATTCACCTAATGCAACCCATCATATCCTTCCATGGACCAGAGTCCAAGTGGATCCATGAAGTGAGGGAAACACTCCAACACAGAAGTGTCTAGGATTAAGATGGCATCTTGGCTTGGAGGATGGGAGGTGGATTGACCAGAGTGAGAAGAGAAACTGGAATAAACTAAAATAAGTGGATTCCAAAAGAGAAGAATACTATCTGGAATTTAAAAAAAACATAAATAACAAGATTCGATATCTAATGTAGTAAATGGAACAACATCCAAGAGAAAGAAACACCATAAAAGCAAAGAGATATGACTAACACATACTATGAGGTCCACAGTGGAATTAAAAACTAGCAACAGCACAACCAGGATTGCTTCAATGCAAGCAGAAAAGAAACTAAGATATTTTGGACTTACTATTGTTTTTTTTCTGTTTTATTGCTCTCTTCTCTTTATGCTAATTTGTCCCAGTTTTCTTCCAAAAGTGAGGACAACAGCTTGCAGGAGGAGGAGAGAGGGAAGAATTCTTCCTCACCTCCCCAGCACCAAGGCACACCTCCCTCAGCTCCCCTAAACTTGTCTTTAATGTCCTCACACATGGCAGGAGTTCCAGTTTTGCCTTTTAAAAAAAGTGGTCAATCACCCCCAGATCAGAGACTGACATTTGGAAAAGAAAACTTCAAAAGAAAATAAGTATTTTGGCAAGTGTGAGATGTTCACAAATAAATATATAAATAATGATAATTGCTAAAATATATGAAGCTTTTATTAAAAAAAACCCTTTTCTATGCTTTTCAGATACCAAATCAAATGTCAAAATCAAGATATAAGATACTGATCTGTAAGAGGGAGAATTTTAAATTATAAGACATTTTCTCAGAGTGAGAATAATCTACATAATTATGATATCTCAAATGCTATGTAGTTTATTCTAAATGCATCAGTAGCATTCAGACTGCTATCCCTCCCTTAGAGCACAGAAAGGACAGTATTTTGTCTATGTAAAACTCAATTATTCCTTAAAGGAGTTAAAAGAGCTCAAATGAAAAAAAATATTATTATAACTATGTTTACTGTTCCACAATTTGTGAAACATTTTGTAAATGCATCGAAATATTTTCCCCTTCTCTGTAGTCTGTGGAATACATGATAAAATGTATTAGTGAAAAAAAAAAAGGGCAAAAATTTATCGGTTAACAATGAATTATTGAAGATGGGACATGGATATGAAACAATATCAAATCTGAGGAGGCTATGCATATGATTTATAATGTATGGAATATTAGGACATGCACAAAACCCTGTAAATGAAGATCATCATCAGGTAGAGTACTAGCTATGCATTTACTGCTGCAGGTGATCTGGGGCTGGCAGGGAGGGCAAGGACAGCAAGTGATGGTGCCTCCTGCACTCTTCACAGCAGAGACCTAATGGCTGGAGCTGATCATCTTTTCAGCTCCCCTGGAGCCGGAGGAGCCACCCAGGATTAGACTGATGAATTTGTTTTCTGGACTTGATAAATAAGGACATTCACCAACTCCACTCAACACTTAAGATCTCAGGACAAGCTTTGTATTGCCCATATTTTAGAGGTACAAAGTAGAACTGCTGCATGTGGAAAAGAAACTAGCTATGTGATACTGCAACATCATTAGAAAAGGAACTATGGATGAATGGAGAACAAAATTCAGCAACATGTTAGTATTTAAATAAACCTCTGATTCTTAGGACCTAATAACAGTCAATACTTTCTTCTGACTAGAATATGCTATTTTTATATACTCACAAACTCTTACATTGTGTGTGTATATATATATGTACGAACATATATTCTTGCTAACAATTTTTTATATATTTATGTATTCACACATATGTACTGACTACACTTACTATAAATATTGAAGTTTTTTTTTCTATTTGAAACATTATAAAAGACACTTTCACAGAATGTAGTTAATTTGGCTGATACAGAAACAACTAGGAATACCTTTTATTTCCAACATTCTTGAAAATTTACAGGCTATTTCTCTCAAGCATATTCAGACAGAGGGAACTGATGTTTGGAATGTCAATCATTCCATCACACTGTGAGGAAGTGAGCAGCAAGCAGCTACTGCCTTCACTGAAACCCCAGGTCCATTCCTTTACTTGAATTATTTTTTTAATTTAAATGAAGATAGACAATAATTTCAAACATTGCTATTGTTACTATGATACGGTATCTTGTTCTGCACTTTTATCAGCACAGATTTTGACACCAATAAAATGCAGATTTCCTTTTCACACCAGTATCTTTTCTACAGCACACTTGATTCTAACCAACTGACCACTATTGCCTTCACAAGTCTTATGGAAAGCATTTACTGATGTTTTCATAATATGTCATTTGTATGTCCAGACAGTACATCTGGACAACATACCACAGTTCCCACAGGCAACAGCATCATGGTGCTTTACGCCACTATCAATGTACACCAAGGCTAACTACCCTTGGGCAGGTATAGCTTTATGTGTGATTGCCCCAAAGACACCAAAGAGCATCCAGGACATTTTATTTTCTAGTGGTCAAAGACAGAACACAAGCCGACAGGTCTTTCAGTTCAGTGCCCACTGTAAATAGCAAATACTTCGATTAACAATGCAAATGTCTTTGTAGACACAAGTACCTTCATAGCTTATGTTTCCCTAAGATGGAGCTAGAATTTCCCATACTTGTTCTATGAATGTGAAACTACCGAAAAAAATGTGTCAACATTTTAGAAACTGAATTTGATTTCAGAGTAAAAAAATGGTGTTAACCTTCAGTGAGAAGAAAGTTATTTAAAAAACTGCTGAATATTTAAATCTGACATTTTATATCTGCTTAGTTTATAATAATATATATGTTCCATAAATAAGAAGTAGTATCATTATAAAAAGCATGAATTTAAAAAATTTCCTCAGAGGACAACATTAATGTTAAATTCCTCATCTTAAACATGGGTGTTGAACCCATGCCTGTTAGGTATTTCAGTGTAGTGACCTTAAATGGAACTAAATCACGTATTTCTTTCATCTGAAGTTTTTAAGTTAGACTATATCCCATTCTAAAAGTTGTGTTATAAATTTAGCAAAATCTACGAAAGCAAAATAACATATGAGCCTTAAAGCCTATGGTACAGAGAAGATTAGAATAGATGACCATAGCACAAGAGTATGTTGCTACTGCACAGTTTATTGCAGTGGTTCTCTCTAAACAGCTGAACAGCTCAATATATGCTCCTCTACATGTTGTCTTCTCTCTGCTGTTCCCCACACTGTAAAATGGAATAGCTTGGCACTTGCAGATAGTGACTCCCTCTGCTTCTGCTGTCTGGGAGGCCCCGAACCAAATTTTCTTGCACTTTTTCTGTCCTGGGCTCCTGACCTTGCCTCATCTGTTCTGCCCAGCCATCCCCTGTTCTGCTCTCAACAGCTCCATGGCAATGTGCCCCAGGGTACATTCCCACTTTGAGACACTCCCCCCCCCTCCCCAAAATGAAGCTTGCTGAAACAGGACTGAAGATAGTTTACTGAGTTTTCTCCAAGGGAACTGGATTAGTTTAATGAGAATGATTGGTAATATCTACTACTTAATTATTAATTACAGTAGCATTAGGATAAAGTCTGCTTAACATAGATGCTTATAGCAAGCACCAAGTAACTGAATTATTTTTAAAAAACCTTTCAAAGTGACCAGTGGCATTTTTAAAGAAATGTTGAAGTTCTGCTGTTTTGATAAACATGTGTCAAAATGAACCATGGGCATGTGTAGTTTTTTAAAAAGGGCTGCAGCCAAGGAAAAGTGATTTTATGTGAAAATCCCCTATTGACATAATACTACATTCTGGAAAGCACAATTTCAGAAATAAAGAAACAAAAAGGAACAGTGTAATTTCAGTCTTGACTTCCTGTGTTTTGTTCTGTTTTTAAACAAACCATATTTGTATGTCCTTCACACTTTTAGTATCTTAAAAATGCCTATGGTGAAGGCATACAGTACTAATAACAGTGTACTAACAGCATTTAGAAAGAGATGCATGATCAATGTGTTCTTTCTTTTCATGGACCACATTGCTAAATCACCTATTTGCGTTCTGGAAACTTCTTCCACAAACTGGAAAAAAATACTTTCAGCTTTTTTGAAAACAGAGTGTTTGTTCAGGTCATTGCCACATCTTGCTATCATACTAGTAACATGTTTTAAATTAACTCTTCTGTGTAAATGTAAATGAAGGAGCAGAAATAACTAATGTTTTTGAAAATAAAAAAGTGTCTAAACTACAATTGTGTACAATTGTGCACAAAAATTTCAAAAAAGGTTCTTCTGTCATTCCATTCCCCACCACTACATGTCTATATGAATGGGAGAGCACTTTATAAAAGGTGAGGCAATACGAAGTGATGTGTTCTCAAAGACCACTGTGGATGGCCAAGTGGATGTCCATATCATCTCAGCATATCTCAGTTTTTTTTAATGTTTCAATTTACACGAAGTGGCCAACCCTGACACTTGCACAGCACAACAGCACACCACTGAAAGTACAACACAATGTGCTGTCCAGAAGTGCTTTACATTAATGTCTGCTCATGTTAGGGAGAGAAGGCAGTGCCTTTAAACTAGTTTTAAACTTGAAGAGCCCGACAGCAACAGCAGTAGAAATGAGAAAGAAATGCTTTTGTAGTCACTTGAGGTACTTAAAGGTATAAACCCAGCGTAACAGAGATGAGAATCAAAGTTCGTTACTCCTCAATACACTATTTTTGGTCATTAAATAAAAAAAATGGCTCTGTGCTAATAAAAGCCAAAATCCCCATTTGCAGGTAAATATCTAAGGGTAAAAACTGCCTTAACCCTTTCTGTGTTTCAACAAGAGAGCCAGAGACTGCAGTCTGGCTACATCCTGCCTACAGACAGACTAGCGGCTCTCGGTGGCCATACAGCACCTCCAGCCCATCTGTCAAGAAAACCCTTGCACTGCAACTCTAAAGATTAAAAGTTGCTGGCTACAGCAGATATGAGTTTTTTGACCTGAAGTGACCAGGCACAGATTAGCAAGTGAGTAACTTAACTGCATTTTGAACCTTGGCTCCTCAGCCCCTAACATGCTACCCGGTCAAATGGTTTCATGAGGATATCTTCCAGAAGTGTCGCTTTGGCGGTGAACTTCCCAGATGCCATGAAAGGCTCCCTGCTGTATTCCACTGCTCGCCTGGCCCAACCCTGCACACTTCCCTCCTGCGGATTCCCTTTGCCGCCACGTTGAATCCTCTTTTCCTTATCAGGCTGGTACAGGCCTGCCCCACGTGCTCCTCCTTGCGACAAGATGACGAGAACGGGGAGCAGGATCCAGCTGCTCATTGTTTTGCTTCACAAAACCCTGCCATGGGCACAGATTAACACCAAAAACTAGATGGTGGCAGCCAAGGGAAAAGGCCTTTTAGAATGCCTCCACACAACTACCAGAGCCATGGCACAAGCCACCGCTCGATGTCCGTTATGGGCTATGCAGCCCTGTGCTGCTTTTGTTTCCAAGGGCCTCATTCCCACCAAGTTGTCCCCTCAAACAAGGGAAGTATTTACAGCTGGGAAAAAACAAGCAAACGGCTTTTCCTTAAACAGG
This sequence comes from Falco punctatus, assembly GCF_963210335.1. NCBI lineage: Eukaryota > Metazoa > Chordata > Aves > Falconiformes > Falconidae > Falco > Falco punctatus. The sequence continues at coordinate 26,538,389 of NC_137582.1, forward strand.
CTGCTAGTGCCTTGAATTTAGAGCTGCTCTGCACACAGCAGTGGGTTTTATGCCCAGCCTAGAGGGGTCTTCTGCTCTTCTCACCTGCTTGTTCACATTAGACTTGACATTTGTGCAGATGTTAAAAGACAGGAATCTCAAGCTAGGAGTTTCACACATTAGAAATATATTCCTGTCTACCTGTAGGTACCCACGAACTACTGAATTTTCTGCAAGTTGGAGCCTTTCTGGTAAAACTAGTGATTAAATTATATCACCTTCCTTGTAGAACTGAGTTCTCACCAACTGTAGATAGAAAGCAGTATTGTACAAAACTCTTGATGTGTCTTTTTGTTAAAATGGCAAGATTATATTAAATCTCAATCAGAGTCTGGAAACATGTAGGTAATCTCTTTTTTACGGTAAAACAAGAGAACAAGCTCTTAGTACACTTTCTAGGCTTGAAAAGATTGTCCTGTGCATTTCAACTTCTTGAGACTATCAACTATAATGAAGCAGCTGATGGAAAATGGAAGAAGTGGGAGGAAATGGAAGGCAGTAACCTCTATGCCCACTTGTGTAGACAGATGTAAACTATGCATTTACCTGAGAGCAGAATTTTGCCAGTTTGGCAGAACTACAGGAAGAGATCATTAGAGTTATCTAAATAGGAAATCTATCAATCTAAATATAATAAAAGTATCTAACTAGATATCTATAAATATTTAATAATGAGATAAGAATTTCTTAAGTTCCGAATAAAATGGGAATTAAATGCCTAGACAAGTTTTAAGATCTGAGACTCACTCTTTGTTGTTAAAAACAACATTCTTAAGATTTCTGGTGGTTGCAAGCAGATTGTTTCAATAGTAACAGCAATGCACTGGGGTACATTATTTCATAAGGGGTTTTGACCAGCCTGTAATTCATGAGTACCGGCAAACTCCTAGGTAAGAAGAATTAAGAAATTTACGAGTCATTGCACTATTTCAAATCTACCATTAGAGTCTGACTATCCTGCAGTCCTGATACAGACCTTGCTCTACCATATTTCCCAACAGTGCAGTGGCACCGCTGATGAAATCAACAGCTGCTAGTCCTATTGCAATTGCGAATACCACTTAAATCATTTTTGCTCAAAGTACCCAACCTTCCACTACTCTGAGATGTATATTGTTAATATACTTCAAGACAGAAACTTGAAAGATCTAAAAAGTATTTGACATCTGGCACAGTGACTCAATTAATTATCGTGCTGCATTAATTAACTTGGTCCGTCTCCTGAGCTAACAGCAGGGAGACTGTATTCAGCAACACAGCATTGCTTGAAATAAGAAGCACTTCAACAGGATATTACTTGTACAGGCTGTATAAAGTGCAGAGTACAAGAGTAGTGAGTAAGCTGTAACTGTTATAGCTAGGTAATGAATCCTGTGAGGCAGTGTCACGTTGCCAACACTAAACAGTATAGTCAGGTAAAATACTTGTGGTCAGCCACAAACGTATTTTCTAATAAAGAGACCAGCTGCAAAAATTGTGATATTTATTCACCTGAGGTTCACTGATTTTTCTTTCCTCTCTTCTCTATATTAATTCACATTAAAGCTCTTTTCCAAAAATTATTAAATGTTTCTAACAGTGCCATGTTTGAAGTTCTTATTCAGAAATTAACTCTAAACACGCTGTCAGCTACTGATGTGAAAGTCTGATGGTATTCTAGGGAGGTGAGGCTTTACCCAATGAACTTTCCAAAACAGATATAAATAACTTAAGTAAACAAACACAGCTGCTGTTATGAACAATCAAGAGCTCATATGCTAGTAAGAAAAGTAATCAAATATGTCAAGCAAGCAGAAAAATCATAAATAAACCAGAAACATTTCAAGCGGGACAAAAAAAAAAGATAAAAGAAAAAAATGTAGAAGCTGGCACTGGGTTTGCGTTACTTAAACAGTAAATTAAAATTATATCAGAAGGTTTACGTTTCTCCACAAAGCATTTTAAAGTAACAAATGTAGGATTAAAGGAAGCATCTGATATTTGGGGAAAAGAAACAATACTTAGAATCACAGAATAATTCAGGTTGGAGGAGACCTCTGGAGCTCATCCTGCTCGAAGCAGGTCAAAATTCAAAGTCAGATACAATTTCAAAGTTAACTCAGATTGCTCAAGATCATATCCAGTTCAGTTTTGACTATCTCAAAGGATGGAGGTGCTCAGGGGACAAAACAATATTACTGAGGACTACAATTCTGTTGACAGGAACTTTTTCAGATTTCCAAATGTATTTGTATTAGCAGGCAAACCAAAAGTAACAACTTCCAAGTGTTAGCAAAAATAAACTTCATGGTTTTTAATTTGACAAGAAACAAACTAGTATATTTCTAGTTTAGTGAGGAAAATGTTCTCAGGAGTTTCATCCCACATCTCTCTGAACTAGGTTGAGAAAGCTGCTCCATCCCATTACAATCACCAAACTAAAAAGTCAGCTCTGCTCGCCGCTTAATTAGGAGTTCATTAAAACCAAAATACCTTAGCTAAATGTTGTTACAGCAGAAGTAGTATTTGCTCAAATTTGCGAAGTAACAAGAAACCTTAATATATGCCTATGCTACCACAGAAGAAGCAAGCTCCTGCTAGGACTGTTGTTGCTCTGTCTCCTTCAGAAAACAAAAATGAACACTATGATCAACTGCTGGCGTTGCATATGCATCCTAAGAATATCTGATAACGATAACTTTTGTAGTGAAGGGTCAGTCAACATCATCTCCCATATTCAAACATTATCTTCAAGTCTTATATACCTGAGGAAGTGGTACAAGTGGACAGAGCAATAGGGACAACAAAAAGCTAGCATTTTTCCTGAGGTATTATGTGGACTGACTGAGCTACACCAAGACTAAGATTTCTGTGGCGTGAAAGTTGATGAAAGTAGTAATGATGGAATCAAAGAATTATTTGAATTACAGGTAGTTGTCACCAATGTCATTTTATGAAAAAACATTTTGAGAATGCTGATAGACCATGAATAAAATAAATGAAAAAATAAACATGAAATGGATGGAGAAAATGGAGAGGGGTATTCAAATTTTACAGTTTCTCCTTTCTAACAATAAGATGCCTTGAGTGTCCAGTACTTTTGAAAATCCATCCTTTATTTAGTTGCCTGAATGGGAAATCTGATCTGGGTTGGGAACGTTGAACTCTAGGGAACTTAGACAAAGTTTCCATGCCACTTCCTGTAACATCTTGTTAGCACCTTATAATTAATAAATTATGCTAAGGAGTCTACAAAATACCATGTTCTTAAATGTCTACTATGTACTCATAACAAACTAATGCTTCACCACAATTTTAATGTGCGTATTTGCAGAAAGTAACATGCATACTATCCAGCAGGCCCTTAGAAAGAGAAGTCCAATATGTAGGCATAGGTTCTCCAGGCAAGAGTTGAAGACTATCCATTTACCCCCTTTTCTGCCATGTCTACATAACCCCTCTCTTGCACTGTCCCAGATGGTACTTCAGCAACTCAGCACTCCTCCTCTCCCTCAGGACCTCCAAGGTCAGGACAATACCCCCAACACTGGGAAGCTCAGCTTCTCCATTTACAGCACAAATGTATGTACCCCAAAAGTATATAATACACTTCTGTGAAATAGCTCCACAGGTCTTTACGCCAATACTTTCATGCTAAGTCTGTAATAGCAAACAGTGATCCCACTGAAGATAATGGTTCTTCAATAGAATCCCACAAGGCAATGCATGCTCCAAGATTCTCTAAACCCTTCTAGAGGTATTGCTTTTTTCCAGTACAGGGTCACTTCTCCAGATATTTTCAGAAAATTAATTTGAACTATATTGAAGCTCAGAATTAAAACCAATACAAGCAAAAATAAAATGAAGACCTAGGAATGACATGATTTTCAGTGCACTGAACTGAGACCAGCAAAGCATTACTCTTAAGTAATATGGTCCACATACTTTCTGCAACAAGAATAAAAAAGACTAACTGAGAATATATTACTTGACAGGTGCCTTTTGATAGCTTTGAAAAGAATTCTAATCTGATGGAATATCTTGCTATGTTCAGTAACATTACCATTAAGGAAAATTCATTGTTTATCCTAAAATAATGTAGCTCTTTACATCCATTAATACAAATCAAGTATTCAGCAATTAATGCTATGAAAAATTTTAAAAGTCACTAAAAAATCAGTTATTGCTACTGAAATGCAACAGCTTGGTTCAGCAAACAAGGAAGTGACATTTCCGTTCTGTAAAATAATAAGTTAAATACTATTAACCTATGCTCCAAATAACTTTATGTGGATGGTTGCCACAGATGAATTGGAAAAGAGCCAAATAACACTATCTGTGAAAGCTAACAATGCCTGTTTTCAAATACTCGGGCTGAGTAGTAATTCAGGCTATTCCCTAAAGAACGACACACAATATAGTGAAGCGAATCCTCGTGGAGCATCTACATACCAAGGTGTTGTTATTCAGATCCATCTTCCCAGCAAAAGGCCCCCACGTTGTTCCAACCGGAAGCTGCTGCCGACTCTGAATCTTGCGCTCCCCGTCTTTCTGGACCACCTCCAACTCTCCTGCAAACAAAGAAAACAAGCGGTGTTGACAGTACTTTCACTTGTGCCTTGACAACAACCACCTCTGCCTTTGTGTTGGCTTTACATGCACAGTGTTCTGAGGAGCCATATAATGAGAATTAATTATGCTTGTCTGAAAAACAACTGATCTTGTCATCCTGCAAAAGAAAAACAAACCTTTTTCCCTTATAATTATATTCAAATTTGGTTTAGAAAGTCCCATTCCTTTCTTCCGTCTTTTCACATGCATTAGAGTTTGAAGGCATTTTTATTCAGAATAGCCGTTTCGTGAAAGTTCTTAAGAAATGCTGAGGAGGGGGGAGACGACAGCTGGAAGGAGCGAGTGCAATAGCAGCCACACCTGCTGCATTAACCTTCTTGATGCATTTTGCTGTTGCAAGACCACATTCTGAAACATTCAGTTATTAAAAATTTTAGAGACATACCATGTAGCAATATAAATCCACAACTCTACTAACTTTGAAGAAACAACTAAAACCATTTACTATAATTTGTTTTAAAAAAAATTTGAACCAAATGAGGTTTCACTAGCAGTAACATTTCAGAATTAGACTCAAAACAATTTAAATTGTTAGCTTTAGGTTTTAACACAAAATACGTAAAAGCAATGGGGAGGGTGGTATAGTGATTTTTATTTAGTAAGTACTAACTTGTCTTTTTATTTAAAAGCTGATTCTGTTTTTGAAAGTAAGTAGTACAGAATTAACACTTAAAAGTGAAATTGCTACTTTAGCTCACTTTAACTTTTCTTTTTTTTGCCAGTGAAAAGAGTAAGAATAATACACAATTGATCATTACTGGGGAAGAAAAAATAAAATTCAGTCACCACCTTTTTCCCCAACATTGTTTTCACTTCATTTCAGGACTAAAAAAAAATTCTGCACAACTCTTCTTTGAAAGCAGTCTCTTCAATAAGCTTATTTTTCTATGAATAAATGTTTCAATCAAAACCAGCAACAGTTATGTTTATATACACAATTTCTAACATTATTTTCTAAAACAATTCAAATAAATTCTGGTTTTAAACTTTAGGAGGGATAAAATGGAACAAGGAGGAGGGGCTGATCTCTGCTTTTCTTGTTAGATGTTTAACTGAATTGTTACACACTGTGGCACTTCCAAGCTTTGGCCTTCCTGAAGGTAGGAAGAAAATCTGTTGTTCTCAAGTGGCAGAGGTCAACTTGACTTCACTGTAGTCATGATTTCTCCTGACCTGTTTTCCCTGCTTGCTAAAGGCCCCTCCTCCCTTTCCATACCAACCAGATACAACAATAATTCCTGCCTTTTGCATCAGCACATCCCTTCTCAACAACTCTACCCCAAATCAGGACCATGCTTTTTCACAAACAAAGTCCAACTGTGCAAGAAGTCCACTTGTCCCAGATTTAGAACTGGCTGTTGTGAAATGAACCTTGGGCTGGAGGAAGTGAGTAACTCCTGGTTTACTGGCAGTCTTCACAGACTTCCCTGTGCTAACCATTCTCAGGGATGCCTGGATTTATGTTACAGCCAGGCTGTGAAGTTTTTCTGTGTCTGCAGGAGTTAATCTCAACCATTTTCCAAAAAGAAGACTTGGCTCCAGCTTCTATTTTCAAGCACAGAAATCTAAATTTCACCTCTGAGTGTTGCAGATTACAAAACTACTCTATGTAAAATTGTACATCAGATCCTTCCTGGAAACTGGAACAAATCTAGGAAATAGAGTTGTATCAGTTTACAAAAGCATCTGTGTATGCGGGTGAGTCCTCATCATGACAGTGCTAAGACATTTTAAAAGGCAGTATGTGAGCAGGAAAGCTTATGGATTAATTATATCTAATTTACGCATATGATACATATGCATCCAAACAGGAAAAAAACAAAACAAAACAAAAACCCCAAAAGAAAGAAAAGGCATTTCCCCGCCCCCCCCGCCCCCCCAAAGTCACATTGTTACATATTGTATTAACTGTAAAAAATCTCTTTATATGTAAATCATGGAAGAGAGAAATCTTTCTGGTATTGCAAGGTAACACGTTGATCACTTCGGCATATAGTGCAGCATTTTGTCTCTACATAGAGATGAAAACTGTAGCATTTGCTTGCTTTTACACACTAAAAAACAGCCATGTCTATGGACATGTCACATTTAACTGATACCAGAGGAATCATGAGAATCTTTGAAAACCCTTTTAAAAAATAATTCAGCCTCCCTTTCTGCCACTGACATTTTTCATTTGAAAAGGGTTCAGACACAGTCAAACAGTGACTCCTTATCTGTACCTGTGGATTTACAAGCAGGCCTGTCTTTTAATGGATTAAGAACGACAAACTTAGGGCAGATCATCCAGTGATATCCAAAAACCTACCTAAGTTGTAAGGTACACATCATTACACTTTATGTTTTAAATAAAATTAATAACATTAATCTTATACCTGGTAAGTAGTTCAGGTTTGAGGCAAACATAAAAGCAAGCAATTATTTTCCAAAACTGTTTTTTTCCTGAAAGCTGATAAATAAATTAGTATGGATACTTTCTCTCTTTTGTTCTCCTTTGTTACAGTCCCAAGTTGTAGTTTGGGCAAGACATTTCAGTATGTATGAATACATTGAAATGTACTACAGATGTGGTAACATCATGCTGACTTGTACTGAAGCTGCTGTATTTTTCCCTCCGCTGGGAACACCACGACAGAGCAGTAGGTTGCAGACAGGTTTACAAAACATTTTGCTGCATAACCTTCCTGTTTCCCCTGATCATAGCTCTCCAAAAAAGACACACTTCCCTCTAGTCACCTTGACCCATAGCCATTTTAATGCTGTGGGTGAATGTTATAGTTGGGAAGAATAATCTGCTTTTAAGTTTTGGCAAATACCAGACATTTTGGCTACACTTGTACAAGGTGCAGCACATTACAATTTGATCCTTGGCAAATATTTTTTTTCACTGAAAATCTTTGTTTAGGGGGAAAAATAAACACTAAGAGAGCTGTAAGTTAAACACCCCCCCCACACACACACACACAAAACCAAAAACAAACACACAAAAAACCAACATTGCGCATCAGGGCCTACAAGCATCTGCTTTTTTATTTTTATTTTTTCCTACCAAAGCCTGCATCTTCTGTGAAACCCCTGTATATGTTCTTTTGTCTGCCCTAAGCAGGAACGCCAGGGGCTGGTAGAAGGGTTTGGAGAGGAAAGATTACAAATGTCACTATTAAAAATCCTCTTCTTGATTCCCTTGACCCTGGAGTAAGGAGTCTGCAACTTTTCTGCATTCATTTACAACAGTTTTCTCCCCTGAAATTTCCTATTTGGTGGTATCGAAACTGCCGCAACAGATGGGCACAGCCTCCTGCTGCCAAGAACAGGGCTGTCCCCCGCTCGCTGCCAGCTTCCCGCAAGGAGGCTGGTTTAAGCGGTGCCATACCTGTGGCTGTGAGCAATGTGTGACCTCAAGGGAGCTTGCTGGGGAAAAAAAAAAAAAAAAAAAAAAGAGAATCTCACCCTGTGACTCTTAATTAAAAGAATTTGAAAAATGTGTTGGTGAGGCAAGATTTCCCTCCCCAGCCTCACAAGAAGTTCAGATGTAAGCCAGAAGTGCTCTCTGCAGCTACCGTCCCCTGCACAACTGCTGGGCAACTTCAAAGATGACATAAGGAGAAGGAAGAGGATCTGATATTTTACTGCTGCATCACCACTCACAGTAAGAAGTGCAAAGACTCAGCCTGTACTGACTCTTCACAGGTGCTTGTCCACAGAGAACCCAACGAGAGGGGAGAAAAGGAAGAAAGGATGAAAAAAACTGCTGTGCTCCAGCCCAAAGGAACCAGAAAATACTGTGCCAAATACAGGTGTTTCTAGTCATCAACAGTTGCAACAGACCACCTCAGTACTGAACATAACGTTCCTGCACATGACAGTAAATTATAATATATAGAATTCACTCACAGCCCTGGGATAAATTATGTGATATATTTCATCATTTCTATGGCAAAGTCACAAAGCAGTTGTGTATTTTGCTGTCTTCCCCCTAGACTCGTCAACAGTTTGATTCAAAAGGACAGCAAGTAGCAAAACAGAAGCACCACTAAGAAACATAAGCAAAGGGAGTGATGCTCTGCTTTTAGTTTTTGCAAGTTAGGTAAAAAAAAATAAAATTGCTTAAGAGATATTCCATTTAGTGATATTTACTTCCCTTTTCCTTGCCGTAGAGCAAGGGTGGGTTTTTTTTCAGCTTGTTCTTCAGGAACACGCTTATTTCCAGCTTGCTCAGTAAGTTTATACAAAATATTTGAGACACATAGTATGGGCTAATCAATTTTGGTAAAAGATAATGCTGTTAGTGCTGTGGGCTGTTTCTCTTATCTTGTAGATGTAGCATACTTTTAAAGTCTGTGATTACTCAAAGACTTATGATAGCTGCACTGTAAAAGAAGCCCCAAGTCATGACTCACTAGTACAGCTACAAAACATCCCATGGCTTTTAAGATATTAGGCCACCTTGGTGGATACAAAACAAGCATGAAAGGACCCAATTTAGGATTATTTTCTTCCATATATGTATTGTTTCAGGGATGCCAGACAAGGCTTGCATAAAACAGAAAGTAGAGAGGTCAGTTTAGCTTTGTCTTCTTTTACAGCAACATCAGAATAACAATAATAAAAAAACCCCAACAACTCTACAAAACATGTAGTGTACACGAGAACCCAACAATAGCTTTTGGCCTTTACAGGATTTGATCACAATTCACATACCAGTGATTCACTTCTTCACGGAAGAATTCAACTATACTTTGTATTCCTGAACAAAATAATAGTGGCTTTCATCCATCTACCCACGTTCTGGAATAAGAAACAAAGGACTGTATATCTGAAGGTGAATGTTGAACAGCCTTTTCGGGGAGAAAAAGCGAACTACTTTATTCAGAAATATCTGTATCCAGATTTATGAACGTTTAAAATTTCTAAGCAAGGCACTGATAGCTTTGGCAGTAGTTTTTTGTTTTTTCTGGTTTTTGTTTTGGTTGGTTTTTTTTTTTGGTTGTTTTTTTGGTGTTTTTTTTTTTTTTTTTTTTTTTTTTTTTTTGTCAGGAATAGCTTTCTAAGTGGAGTTAGTTAAAAAGAAAGAGTAAGCTCTTCCTCTCCTATAATTAGAGATTGGTTATTTGACATCACGGGTCTGCACCAATTTCCACTAGCAAATGGCTTCTTCTTTGCATATTTCCAATGCACAGCCACCTGGCTCTCTAATGAATATTTTTGCATCACAGAGAAATCACATATGTTGTAGTTTCAAACAAGGACTGCTCTGACGTCAGAGCAAGGAAGTTAAAAACACTCTCAGAAGTTTTTAAGTGCTGCCCAGCCCAGAGCCCAAGATCTGCATGCTGTCCTATATGCACAGGAAGAATCTGCAACTCCACACAGGTGATTACCTCCTTTAGAACAAACTAATGTGTATATGTGTGCATACAGTAGTTCACTGATAGCAAAGAACCATCCCATTTCCACTTCCGTGATTGATTCTTAACAAGGCAGCTCCAATATTAAATGCTCATACACTTGCCTGGCAGACATAAACTGCATTATTGAGATACTTCCTCTAAATTCTCCACCCTCAATTTTCAAGTCTCTGAGACATAACACACACTAAACTACAGTTTTGAACATAAACTTGAAATACGACATTCTCTATTCAAGTACTCCAGTCAAACCCTGATAAATCAGGCTGGCCATGCAGTGATCTTATCCTTTCTGACTCTTTAATAAATCGAACCTAGTAAGTTCACGCTGTTGGAAGTTGTCACTAAATGAAATTGTGACCTTATCCGATGCGTGAACTTATCCTGCTGACAACTACATTTATTGTGCGGATAAGCATGGGGGGGGGGAAGACTTTTGATAATTGTGATCTTAGCCATATGCAACTCTAACAGATGGGATCTTTTTGATGTTCCATTAATGATTTGCCTATGATGAGCCTCTACTCAGGGAAAAAATAAATGTTCTTCATAGGTAAGTGGTAGGGGGACTGGTAAGCTGTATGAAAAGTGCACAAAGAGGTACTGGCTGACAGCAGTGAATCAGAACCTATTAGCCTAACACAAAAAGCTTTGAATTAGCTTGTAATTGCATTGGAAAAGATAACATAATGGAGGTGGCAAAACAGAAATTTTCCCTTTCCACAGGACTCATTCAATAGCCCAAAACTCTGAAACAAGTAACTGAGAGTCTGAAGCAGTAACCCAAAATATGCTAAGCCACAGCACTTCATGATGAATGAAGGAATACTGCAGCCCCTTCCAGCACTGACTGGATGATTGCCACTGCTATTGTGGAATATGATGGGATATATTGCAGAATTATGTTGGGTGACAGGCAATTCACAGAATCACAGAACCCCAGAACCACAGAATAGTTTTGGATGGAAGGGACCTTTAAAGGTCATCTAGTTCTAACGCCCTGCAATAAGCAGGGACATTTTCAAGTAAATCAGGTTGCTCAGAGCCCCATCCAACCTGGTCTTGAATGTTTCCAGGAATGGGGCTACCACATCCCTGGACAACCTGTTCCAGCGTTTCACCACCTGCATTGTAAAAAAATTCTGAAAATGGCCAACCATCTCAAATTACCATTTACCTATCAGGGATTTAATACATTGTATTACCTAATTCTCACATCTCTCCACAATGGATAGTATTGCACCTGTTCTGCAGTGCACTGGCTCTGGAGATAGAAGATCTGAGGTCTGTCATGACACAATCTGTTTTGCAGCACTGCAAGTCTGATGTGGGATACAAGAATTCTAGTTATCTTACTAGAAAGACACACATATATAGAAGTTCACACTGGAGTCCAAATAGTAAAAGACTAAATTACCATCAATCTTCAAAAGACATTTTACAATTTTCTTCGCAATGAAAATTGCATTCACAGAGGTCTTGGCAAAACCAGAGGTCATTTAGGTCATCAAGAAGCAAAGGCAAATTTAATTTTGCTGCTCCAAAGACAAGAAAATAGGGCCAGCCCACTGTTAGGATGAGACAGGTGGAAGAAGGAACAGACTTGAAACTGAAAGCTGAGTAAACAGCTCTGTGGAGTCTCCCTAGGAGTGTTGCTATTCTGCTGCCACTGAGGGGGCAGAGGGTTTCTAAACAGAGCAGTCTTCTTTCTTTCTCTGAAGTTGCTGCAACCCCCCAGCAACTCCTCCCCCTAAACATGATCCTCCCTGGTCCCATCCCTCTTAAGAAGTAGGGTCAAAGGAAACCATGGCACAATGGCCATGAGAGAAGTGAGACATAAGGATAACCCACCAGTACTTATTGCTCTAAGCCACTGCTCTCCTTTGCCTATGCCTAGAAGCAGGTCTAGATAGCAAAAAAAAAAAAAAAAAAAAAAATGCAGGAAAAGCTGCCACATGATGCTTCATTCCTAACCAAGCTGCCTAGTGTTGCCCATCTTGCCAATGCTCCCACAGGGCAGCTGTACACTCTAGGTAAGGATGACAAATGAGAAGGCTTCTCCACTTTCTGTAACAAAAATCTTGCTGCTCCGTACCTTTCTTTAGAGCCCCGAAAGTCAGAAGCAGTTTCTTTATCTTTCCTACCTGGTAGCACTGCAAATGGCAGAGTGCAGGTGCTATCCTTATCTGCAACAGCACTGTCCTACAATGGACAATAAAGGGAAGGAAAACATATTCTGAAAGTGAGGACAGAGAAAGTCTAGGGAAAGATTTTCTGAAAAAAGGACCATGGTGGTGGGGGTGGGGAATAAATTTAAAAAACAAGGCTAGAGAGAGGGAGTCTAGAGAAGGAACCATTTGAAAACCCAAGTTGGGTCTTATCAGGATGCAAAGACACAGCCTGGAAAAAAAGGAACAGAAGTTATTCAAGAAAAAGAAGGATGCAGAAATGCTGCCAAAGTTAGAGAAGATATACATTTCCAAGCCTGAAACATAAGGACAGAAGTACATGAATACACATTTAGAAACAGAATGTAAACACTATTATCCTTTTTTAGCCAAGGCATGTGTGTTGTTATAGTGCTTAATTCATAAGCTAAACCACCAAAATAAAGTATACTTATTCTAATACCTCATTGCTCAGCTGAATCCTGCCTAAACTGAACACTTCAGGTGTGTCTACACTGCACCCAGTGATGTGATTTCATCTGACACCTGGTAAAACTCATTCTCTACCTCCAAGCAGCCAGATCACCATGTAGGCTGTAAAACTTTTCTGAGCAGAAGTTTCATTGCTAGTTATTAAAATTTACACTGGGCTCTGGCTATGACCACTACACTGACATAGTACTACTGCCTGGTCGATGTGACCTTAGGTATATAAGCTGTTCTATACTCCCAACTGCAAAGCAGAGCCAACTTCAGTGATGTGGAGGTGCACTATGTCACACAACACAAGCAGTTTTCAGAGACCGTAGTTTCAAAAGAACTGTATGCACTGACTCTTCAAAAATTTATATTTGTGCTCTATTTGTTAAGTCTTCATTTGGTTCTATACAATGAATACAAAGGAAAAAATAATTACATTCCTATAGTGCCTCACATTCCTGTAATATACAGAATTTGGTAGGAACACAAGATGCCATCCCAGATTAGAAAAGCGCAGGCCTACAGTGGTGAACACATCTTCATCAATTTGAAATGACAATGCAACTTCTACGTTTTGGGGAGGCTGGGATGGAAAGTGATTAATTAAATAAAAGTTAAAAAGCACATAAATTGAGTAACTACTAAAGATACAGCTCATGGAAAACTACACAATAATTGTCCGTCAAGTATGATATCAAAATAATTTTTAAGGTTTAAGCTGAACTATTACAAAAAGTACTGTTTTTTTCTTGGAAGTCAGGAATGAAGGAGTACATAATGAACACTGCTGCTAGAGTTTTATTAGCTTTTTAGTAGAACAGACTCATACTGCTGTATAGACTTCTGTATTTGGATTGCTTTTTTGAACTTTACAGAAATGTGCTCAAAGAATAAAATGAAAGAGATAGAAGTAGAAAGAACAAGATATTTACTCAAGATATGCTAAGAAATGCTAAAGATTTGTTCACTTGCTCCAAAGACAAGTTCCATATACTATGAAAAATACCCTGTTCAAATCAGCATCTAGTCTACAGACACAGGCAAAATAAACCCAGTCATCATGGCCCAATCCTGATTCTGTGATGAAATTAGAAGAAACTATCTTTACTTTTCAGTCTACTCACTACAAGAAAAATCTACACCTATTTTCAAATTCTAAATCTCATACAATTAAAAAAATATATTATTTTTGTTTTTCTTTGTAATTTTCCATCTTCACATTTGGATGCACAGTTCAAGAGGTTTGTTCCTCCCTGTATGTGTTGAGGTAAAGCTGAAGTAGAAATATTTGCAGAAAGACAGAAAAAAATCCCCAAAGGCAACCAGCACAGCTGAAGAGCTTTCCCTGCAGTTTTCTGTGAGAGGAATACTGTAAACTCCATTCTCACATGGCCACTCCATACTGGCAAAAATGATTCCCAATTATATTATAACACTGTGCAGACCCAGTGGGTTGAGTACGTTCTTTATCCCAGCTACATGTAGTTTGCACAGCTTTGCTCCCTCCATCACAAATACGCATGATACAGAAATGCCAGACTTGGCAAGCGCAGGCTGATGATATTACTAAAGAGGGCTTTCTTGATAAGATCATCATCTGTTTCTGGACTCTTGGGTATGCTCCTTTCCTCAGCAGAGGAACAGTCACCCCTGATAAATGTCTCTTTGTGTGCAGATTCTCCCCTGATATATGCGAAGACATCTCAGTCCTGAGTCTGTCTGTTTTTTTCGTTGCTTCATATAGCTCAAATACAGTTATAGATATATGGAGCATTGTATATAAAGCAATAGAAAGTGAACACAATTGAAAATACAGCTTATGTTACTCATACTGAAGCCTTTTCTAAGATAGATGTTATTCTGCAGGAAGAAAATTCAACACTTCACCATCACCTACACCAATGTTTCCTTAGGACTTTTCTGAATCCTTTCAGCTGAAAGATGTTAACATTTTCATTTTTACAATATTATTTGCATTAAATTAATTTTTATAAATATATAAAATAAAAATTAAATAAAATAATTAATAGACATTTGTATGTTTATCCAATATTGTTGGACTTCTTTTTTACTTGGAAAAAGTGAAAAATATCAGGGTAGGTAGCCTGTGTTGTTAGTGAATGCAGAAAGCTACTAAAGTTAACTTAATATGAAGACTGCTGCATTAATATTGACGTCATGAAATTTATTAAATGAACACAAATGTTTTGAAAAGTATTCTTTTTAAAAGCAAGAGCAGTGAGATCATCTGTGACTGTATCTGTGGTGTCTTCTCAGTTTACAGTACTTATGCTTAGAGATAGAAGGATCTATTTTCATCCCTCATTTGCGTAACAGCAGATGAAGTTATTTGCTTTCTATCAGATATGCATGCTCAGAGCTATGAAACCACTGCTTAGATACCAATTTCTAGCTCAGAGTATATGAGCCAAACTGCCCAAATGTCTTGCAAAAGAAGCAGATGCTTTAACATGACTTCCCTATTTCCTTTCAGTGTTTGTAACAAATTTCTGAAAGAAGGAGAGTACCAAGAAAAAGACAAAAATCTCCGCAAAGACTCAAATTTAACAGTATTTAGTGTGACCATCCAAAAGATCTAGTTACTGTTGAGATTAGGGAAGCGAGAGGGGCACTGGGACAAAGGGAGACTGAATGCCATGCTCCAGTGCATGCTTGCAATATATGGCTCCATCCATTATAATTATAATTTATATGAAAAGTAACATTATTATAAATAGAGATAAATGTAGTATAACTATAATGTACAATATCTAGATTCAAATTAATCATTTTTTTGCACTTGCTGGGGATGGCCATGCATAACAGACACATGGCTCTGCACTGCTCCAGCACTCATGAGTTATGTGCTTATCAACGCCTTCTATGACCAAGTACCAGCAATGACCAACACAGCTTTTTAATGCTGTTTCCAGACAGGAATTGACTGCTGGTTTTGGACATGGACCAGAGTGCCCTCACTCACTCCTTCATTGCCTCAGTCTGGACTATCACACTGCTTTCACATGCAGCTATATCTTAGCATAACCAAGACTTTGAAGCAGTTATAAAGTGATGCCCATTTAGAAGGCAGACTTATAACTTTGAGTGAAATAAGCCCTTGAAGACAGATTGAACACAAGTCCTGTGCACTACCTAAATCCTACTCTGAGGCGTACATGTAAGACTTAAGTAGTACTTGCCTTGTGGCAGCCTTCTGTACAGGAATGATCTTGACCTTTGTATGAGTAAGTCCCAGGGGCATCATGTGTAAAGCATATCCCAAATTGTTTTGCCTTACCACCTTCCCCTTTACAAGCACAGGCTTTGAGCACCCCATTGCTACTTGGACAGATACGCTGACTGGGGAGCCTGAGGAAGAACCATGGGGGCTGTTCTGTTCTGTGGCATGAGGACATAGACAGCCTTTCTCCTAGAGAATAACCTCCCAAGACTGACTCTTCACAGCCTCGACTTTACCTTTGTAAACAATGACTAAGAAGTCCACATCCTCAATGGCTTTAATGGAAATTTCATAAGAAACCTAGGGTCTCAGATTGAGTCACTGTTGGCAACAGAAGCTCTAACTTTCTCTTAACAGTTGTAATCACTGCTCCTGAAAACTTCACACAATACATACGAAAAGGTTATTTTGAAGAAGTAGGAAAGTATTTCTGGCAAGGCACAGCCATTAAATAGGCAGTGTCAAGAGAGATCAAAAGAATTATAACTCAGAAAACATCTGGGTTACAGAATTATCTTGGCTCTGAAGCATTAAAACTGCCCCTATACTATGATGTTTAAAAAATACTAATGTCAATTTATAACAGCTTCTTATTATCCTGCAATGGTAATGTACTATAAGACTATAAGAAGTATAGCCTGTTATTGACTATTAACAATATAGAGTTAAAACGGTGAAGTTCATAGAAAAACATCATATTGAAAAGGCTGCAGGTTGACATTTTCATTCTCCTGCTAATAAAATCGGCAGTTTAAAAATTAAGAACAATAGCATTAAAACTCTCCTAAAAATATCTGCTCCTTCTCTTCCTCTCCAATAAAAAATATCACATGCACCAATGCAAAGAGAAAATTTATATTTTAGCCATGACTATTAGATGTACATAGGTATTTTTCACCTTAACATAATCTCTCTGATAGGCACAATTTGCTGTACAAGGACTCTTGGAGAAGGGAAGTTTTATCCTACCAGGTTTTTTCCCCATATGTTTTCATCGAAGTTAACAAAGTACATTAACAAGATACATAATGCATTAACTTCAAAGGATAAAAAAAACCTAGAAAAACAAATCCTACTTTTACATACCCAGTGGTATAGTTAGCAGTTTCAAAATCAAGCCTTCCAACATTAGAAAAAGCTTGAACCTCCTTGCAGCCCATTTGAGCCTTGGACCAGTCTTTTGCAGATTCTAGGGCCTCAGCATAAAAGCCGACTTTCTATCCTGTGTCCTGTCCCCTGGACACTGCTTCCTTGTCCAGTCCATCTGCCACCCCCATTCTCCCTGTTGCCTTCTGTGGCCTTGTTGCTCCTCCTCAAAGGCAACTACTGGGTCATAACCAAGTTCCCAGTGACAGCCTCCAACAACATCTAGAACTAAATGTCAGAAACACAAAAGGCATAAAGCACATATGTTTTCCTTCACACAAATGGTTTCTAGCTTTCTGTCTTTCCCCTGTTGATCATAGAACACCTTTCAGCCAAGCCTAATCTACCCCTTTAAATGCCCAGAAGGTTTTCATACCCTCATCAAATGCAATTCAGAAGCTGACGGTTTTTTTCACTGACATCTATATCTTGTCTAAGTTATCAGATTCCATCCTGAGTCTAAATTTTATTCTTTTGACTCATCTCAGAAGCACAACACTTCGAAAAGAAGATTAATTTATTCTACCCAAAACCTGTTTATGACTCAGTGTGGACATCCCCAACACACTGGGCAGGTTTAGCAGTAGTTGTGTTACTACCATCTTTCTTACTGCACATGCTTATTGTTATTATTTCTTGGCCTTGGACTTCTGCAAACTGTACACTTGAAACAACCAATAGATAATACAAAGGATTTTGTCCTCCAGTCCACAGAGCCTCTGCAATGACCTACTGCTAAGCTCCCACCACCAGGAGTCAGGAGAACTACTAACTGAATGACTTCTACAACAACACCGGTACCCAGGTGTGAAAGTAATATCCATGAGGAGAATGATACAGCATGTCAAAGCTAAGTGATGAAGTAACAGCCAGGGAGCAGTTCTCATCTGGAAATAAAAAGTCCAAACTTTTTATCATGAGCAGAACCTTAATAAAATTGAGTAAAAAGTTTATTTTTGCTTTTTAATCAGTTGCCTTTGTTCAAATAAATGCATATTTTTCTCTTCTCAAATCTTTTTTTAGACAGGTATTGGATTTGAAATTTCTACTCAAACAAAGTAATGCTACCAAGCCTTGTGGTATTGCCCCTGAATCAGACTGCAGCCATCAGGAAGGCAGGGATCATGCTTCACCTATTCCTAAAAGTATGAAGAACACTGTCAGTATTATATAAAACATAATAAAATTGAAATAAACTAAGAATACGTCCCAGCAGAAAGATTAAATGAAGACTGGACTGTGAACAACTCAGGTTCCCAAGACAGATCCAAGTGTTCTCTAGATGGTATCAGAGGAGATTTGTGGGAACTGATGGTGTGGATCTCTGTATCAGTAGATCTGATACAGTACTTCACTCTCATAAAGCTAAAACTAAAAAGCATGTAGACTAAGAGTAATGTAGCCTTTCAAATTATGATAGAAGCATTAAAGTCATGATGAAATAAAAGGAAATTCCATGTTTGTAAACTTCATATTGACTTAAAATGAATAAAGAAGAAAGTCTTAATAATGTTTGAAGAAAAATGTCATACTGTACTCCATACAAGTTTTACATATTTTCACATTTTTTGTAAGTAAGTATAAATATGCTAGTAAATAAATCAGTAAGATAATCTCAAGAAAAAAGGTCTCAGCTATGGCTGGGTTGTACCATTACCACCTTAATTTAGACATATGTGAGAATACATGTATGAATACAAACAAAGTCTTCCACCATGCCAAATATGGCCATAATACATTTAAGTAGTTTCTATATCCTTATTCTGTTTTCTGCTTTTGGTGGCCAACAAAAAATACTGGAAACTACTTTCTAAAAGGAGAGACAGACAAACACTCAAAAGGTAGTACCAAAGACACTCCTGTAAACAGGTAACTCAAACTTTTGTTAGCTACCATGTAGTACTTAACGCATATCACAATAATATCCGAGAAACTATCAAATAAAGGAGATAGATATGCATTTTAGAGAAGGTCAGTCTTGCAGTAAACATTTTAGTCATGATCTTGAAAGATCTGGGCTTGGTGACTTGGATCTAAGCCTAACTCCTATGGGACATGCAAAATCACTCACAATCTCTCTGTAACTCTGGAAGTAATAATACTGCCTTTCTCTCACCTTTTATTGACCTGCCTTTTTAGATAGCAAGCAATCCAGAGTGGGAACTGTAATTGTGTTTGCATGTACAGATATACATATAAAAATGTAAACCAGATACAGAGAGATACATTATAGATAGATAGATACGTACGTATACACACACATTTTTATCTATAAAGTATAGTATGCAGGACAAAGGGAACTCTGTGTCAATAGAAACCAACAGCTTCTAGGTGATACTGTAATACACACAGCAAAAAATAATATATCTTTGCACTCTGAAAGGGATGCCCTTTTCAAATATGCTGCATCTCTTTTGTCTCTGGCAAGTAGGCTTGCAAGGGGGCTTTTATTATGTTTCTGATATGTACTCCGTATCATCTTTTAGAATAGTTAAACAAAGCTCAGTCTCCGTATCCTCTGAATAAAGTGATGACAGCCAGAGAGAAAGAAAGAGAGGACATTTTCATATACAGCATTTGAAGTTTGAGGTCTTTGCTTTAATTTAATTTTGGAATTTATCTGAAATCAACCACTGCATATTTTTACTTTTGAAATAATTATGATAAAGTTATGTAGGTAAAATGTACATACTGCTTTTTCTCTCTTAGATACACTCACAACATAGCAAATTATACCCTTTGAAATACTGAGTTCAACTGTTCCAAAATACGTATAACAAAGAAAGCAAATTACTCACTCCACAACATCCTTCTTACCTGCTGCTGAAGTGTATAAAGATCTCCTTTTCTAATTTACTGTCATCTTACTAGAAATATTTAGACCAATTAAAATTATTTCAATTTGAGTGACAGATCACCCTTCAGTGTCATTCCAGGACAAATGTGTCACCTATTTTTATATTCTTCTTTGATCCCAAGAGTTTTACAATCACGCATCATTCTTTGACTTTTTTCACAACCGTCCATTTAGAAACCTCCCGACAACTAAACATTGGCAGTGCATGCCACAAAATTACCGCTGTTCCTCTCCGTCATGAACAAATGTAATAAACCTCTAACTGCAAATCAATGTCTACACTTTGTAACGTGTATAATTACAGTAGGAAGAAGCACGCAAGACTGTGAGGATTGTGAGTAGAAGGTTTGTCAGTCATTTCTAGCCACTGTTTATATTTTGTACTTTCAGAGAGCACTTGGAATAACAAAATAATGCTGTTTGAAACCTACAACACAGGTCTCACAATTATCATATCAACAATACACTTCTGTATCCACAAAGCTTTAAGTATTCTCATGGAGAAACAGGGGTATCACATCTCACCTGTCCTCCACCAAGAAAGCTTGGTATAAATAGTGTAGAATTTAAAAGCACTACACAATAAAGATACCAGTGTCTGACAAAACCATTATTTCACGGAGAGGTATGATACTTCCCTCCGAAAGGCAATAAAAAGTAAATTCCACACTGCACTGTACATAAAGAACAGTTAAAATGAAAAATTTGTTGTGTGACATCCCATGTTGTTAACAATACAGGCAGATCAAGATAAGTGGGTGGATTTGGATCATCATCAGAAGACACAAGGCCATATTTGCCAGTCTATTATGTCATGTTTCTTGAATTCATGAACCCAAGAGTGCAATAACTTTTTGTGACATGATGGAGAAGTTACATTTTATACATGCTCTAAATACACAGGCAAGATAAATGAATTAAAACCAGCAACCATATTGGGTTTTTTAAATGTTATTGAGCAGTATAGCATATGGATAATTCTGAAGTCTAAAGTATACAAACCATTCACAAAATAGCAATGGTAAGAAAATTGTGATTGCCAGATGATTTATGTCAAATCAGCCCCTACCTTTGTAAACCAAAACAGTGGGAGAATATGAGTAAGAAAATAACGTTTAAATAGATTCTTCATGAAGTTAAAAGGGAGCACAGTACCAAAATCACATATGCTTTGTCTGGAGTTGATGACGATTGACTCAAAAGGCTGTCCCCTTCTAAAAACGACTTATCCCATTTGGAAGGGCTATAACATTTTAGGAGCAGTGGTTAGTCACATTTCCCTTCAATCATTCCTATTCAAAACACAGGTAGATTTTTTTTAAAAAGTGGAAAGAATGATTTTAAGAGAAAATAGTGGTAAAGTTGTTAGAAAATGCCACAGTTCTATCCAAAAAATTTAACTTTTATTATCTGACTAATTATTAGTTGCTTTGATGTAATTGTATTTATCTTTAGTCACTAAAAATGTATACAATTTTGAACTTTCAAACCTATGCTTTAACAATATGCTAATTACACAGTTCAGATGATCTGGAAAGAAATCCATTTTGCACTGATAATATAAGGGAGTGACAGTACAATTTACATTAAGAAATGTTTTCTCATTTTTCTCAAAAATTGGTTTGCACTCAGCCGGAGAAATCTAAATTCGACCAACAGGCATCCCTCCCTGCTTCTCCATGGTTACAAAGTAACATGGCAATCTGAATGACGAGCAAGATGCACATAAGAATGGGTTACAAAAACTGCTCTGGACACAGGTAGAAGGGCATTTGATATTTTTTTTCTGTAATCTGATTAAACAGATGATTTCTTGTATAGAACAATATTGAAATGCTACTAGCAGACAATGCTCAGTGACATTATTTCAAACATTTTGAATTAGCTATTCCAAATTGTCTAAATTAGCCCCCAGGGCAGCTGGCCAGTTCCAACTGGAGAAGCTAATATAAAGGTTCCCCTTTTGTTTATGGCTTTCTCACATACCTTTCTTTACTCCTATTTTAACAATACCATACCACAGCATTCTTTTGGCACAGGTTTTCCTGACATATTAATACCAACCTGTATAGACAGGGCTTGTAAGGGTTATTGGTTCATTGTGATTTTCCTTTTAGTGTTCAAGGGATACAGACTGCATCATCTGGGAGATGGCACAGTGAGAATTCTGCTTCTTGGCATGCTGCTCTTCATCAGCTACAGACATATAAGCACATGAAATTTGAGGGCTAAATACAGTCTTGATTTATTCATTTGATTCAGAGCTATCTTGCCAGTTATGAGAAAAAAAAAACCCCACAAACATACACATAAGTTATCCTTAGAGTGATACGTTTCATTACTTTGTGGATTCGTGGGGAAACACAGAAAATTAGTTTCCCAAGATTTTGGGACCATGTAGCTTTACAGATACAGCTGCACCACTGCTGCAATGTAGTCACAGTCATTTGATGTAATATTAAACCTGTACCTTTGCATAGCGAAGATAAAATTAATGCATTGTAATGATGTGCCACAGATAAGGCTAGTATTTCCTTAGAGACACAGCCTAAAATAGTCTCTCATCCAGAAGTGCAGATCCAGAGTTTTTCAAGATTACCAACAATAGTGGACAGAACAGAAAAAAGATCACAAGGATGGGCAATTTGAGCCAACGATTACAGACTATCACACCAACACTTTTTCAATTTTACTTAATAAAGGATGTTTATTTAAATAATTTAGAGTCAACTTATCAAATATTTCCATCAGACAAAACTTGGCATTTTGTAAAGAACATTTTGCATATGGGAACACCACTTTCAGGTAACCATTTCCTAGCTTCTATTTGTATTATAAATGTATTCCTCACAGGGAGGAATAGAACTTGAACACCAAATTAAAACCACCATTATAAGGAGACTTAACAAGTGAGAAGACAGAAGCA
The DNA here is from genome assembly GCF_963210335.1 of Falco punctatus. Lineage (NCBI taxonomy): Eukaryota > Metazoa > Chordata > Aves > Falconiformes > Falconidae > Falco > Falco punctatus. The sequence goes on from NC_137582.1 coordinate 26,561,265, forward strand.
TGTAAGCCTGAGGATAAAAAAAAAATAAATAATCATAATATAATTCCACAAAATAAAGATGAGGTTAATCTGAAACCTATGAAAATTAATATCAAGATTTTAATTGACCTCAGCAGGTTTCAGTTAGGCCCTGCATGTTTAACATTATGGTTCAGTGTAATTTTGCAGTATTTCAAAGAATGCTCACCCCATCATCACTTCACCTTCTCTCAGCAGTGTTTCAATTTCCATTGAAATTGAGGTGTCTGAAATTACTCTCTCTAGTTACATCCTTCTTTGCACAAACACGCTTTCAAAGGTATTTTTGAATATTCAAAATAATTTTTTACAGTTACTGTTCTTCCTTTAAAAAAAGAAAGGCATGATGAATGTGAAACTGCAGTGATTTGCTCTGGAATATGTTAGGGTGATAAATTGGTGACTCTGGAAAAAAAAATACAGAGGTAATCAATGGTATTTTCAAACACACACACAAAATTCACTACATCAGAACATTTCAACCCTTACAGTAAGAACCACTCACACAGCATGATTGTGGGATGGAAGAGGTGGAAGATATCAATGGGCCTGTTTAAAGTTCAATTTCAACTGAGAGATTTGTTTTGGAAGTGAGGGCATGTTAAAAAACCCTGAACATTTCAAACCTACATTTTGGGGTTTAGATCACCGGAATGACTTCATAAATACAAAATATTTGTCTAAATTAGAATTCCATTGCAGCTTTTTTACCCAAATTTTCTGGAGTCTGTTTTTACATGCAGAAAAATGGTTGTTTTGTTTTGGTTTTTTTTCTCCAGGAAATGGGAATTCCAACAGCTTAGCAGTTAACTGACAGTTTAACACCTCTTTCATTTTTACTCCATTCCACTAAACCTGAAATCCACACTCTAGAAACAGTGAATTTGATCAGTATTTGAACCTGAACACTTCACTGTTTCAGGCTTCCTAGGCAGAGGAAGAGTATGATAAATTAGAGTCAGTATATCATGTCTCTGTTCACTTTCCTGGTACTACCTGTTTGAAGCTACGAGAAGTCATAATCTGCCCGTTGCTGTATCATAGTCCTTTAATGATTCCAAAGCATGTACAATGAACAAGCTGAGGGTAACTCCTCACAGTTGTCCTTGTCTCCTTGTTCCACTTTTTTTTGGTGTTCATTTTTACAGGAGAAAATCGTAAAATGTTTGCAGAAGTTGAAGAGACAAATAAAGAAAAGAATAAAAATCTGTTTATAATGGAGAACAATACTAATGGCGATGGAATCCTAGAGACAGCACATTTGAAGTACGCCTGTTACAACGATGGTCTTGTGATTCAGGTATTTGACATCACATACCTGAAAATCTTCAGTGCCTGCTTTTGCAGGCTTGCCTCTTCTCTTGCACTAGGTCTGTGAAACAGAACAAGGGAAAAAAATCAATTCCCATCTGTAAGAAGGTTGTGTCACCTATATTCAACACCACAATGCTGGCACTGTACATAGACATATATACAAATGATTACCTGATTCATGTAGTCCAGTTCCAGAAATGCAGGCTGCTGTGAGTTTTCTACCTAATACCTCTCATTTTGGCATTTCTGCTGCGCTACTGGCAGCCCCCGACAGAAGAGTATCTGATGTGCAATGCTCCATCAAGTGAAATTCCCATTTGGTCTTTTTATCTCATGTAGGATTCTGCACAAGTAATACTACAAAACATCTCTCACCTGCAAACGATTTACAATAACATCATCAAGAATGTATTTCCCGTGATCCACTTTACCTTGCAGGAAAGTAGCATTCAACGTGTAGAATTTTTTTTAAAAGAAGAAATTACCACAAATTCCAGTCATTATGTTTTTTATATTATTGCTTTCTCTCCTTTCACACATGTTTACGTTCACAGCAGTTACACCAAGAAAAGATCATCCAGGAGTTCATTTATACAACTCACCTACCAAAAGACATTGCTAATAACAGAACATTTTCTGGGGGTCTGCCTGAGGGCTCTGGGGTTTAAACTGCTGTGCTGGCCTTCGCTTACCAATGGAGAAAAGTTGCTACCAATTATTTTATCTCACCCACCCTGTGCGCCTCTTGTACATAATTACATTTTTGAGGCTTTAAATCTCTTTGCTAAAGGCACTAAATGTAGATGTATGCTGGGTAAGTTGTAGAAGGGAAATCAGAGGCTGGCTAAATGAGTGCTGGTCAAAGGACTGAGTCAAATCATTCTGAAGTCATGATCTAAAGCACACTAATGGACAGTTACTAACAGCAGTTAGACAATGTATGGAACTTGCTAACCCACAATAGCATGTTCACATATCCAAACCCTTAATTCTAAACCATAATTTTTCCATACTAAGTGATTTTTTTTGATCCTGTACTGTGCATTATTAATTAGAGAACATAATTATGTTGTAAATCAGATTATCTACTTGAAAAATAATTGGGAGAAGGTGGGCCAGAAGGGTAGTGAGGAGAAGGGTTATATGGGCTATTTACCCCTGCCTCAGCTCCATATTCGTGTATTACATATAAATGAAAGTGTAGAAGAAAAAAAAAAGAAGCAACTTACTCGGTCCCTGTAACTGTTCCCCTCCTCTTCCCTAGGAGTGTGGGTGCACAAGAGTGAGTACACACAGGCGACCCAGGAATATGAGCAGTATGTGTCTCCACCTCCTTCAATGATGCCTTCTCTTTTTACCTTGTCTGATGTTATTTGTTCTATCAGCCTAACACAACTCTTGCTATCAAACCTCCTTATAGTTACAAGTACAAAACTTCTGTTTACACAATAAACCAAAAAATGTGTTCCCACTACACAGAGCATCATTGCTTTTTGAAAAAGTCTTTCAGTTTTCTTCTTTCTTCTCATTCACCTTCAGTCTCACCTCCTCAGATATTTCTCTTGATTTCTGCAAAAACAGTGTCAGAGAATCCTAAAATTCCATGTTACTGGAACTAACCATAGAGTACTACAGACCTTGCCACTAAGTACTTTGTCAACACACTGTGTACTGCATGGAAATCCTTTAGAAATTATCCTTTTTTTTTTTTTTTTTTTTTTTTTTTTGTTACTTTTATCAAATGTCTTATTGTTTCATACTGAAATGTGTAAGCAAAATGGAATTCAGAAAGTAAAACCATTCAAAGGCAAATAGTTCTAAAAATTCTAATAAAATTGTACCCAGCTCAGGTAGCCACAAGCATCTTGACTCAATCATCTCAAAATCCATAACAAATACGTTTAATTTGTTCTTTTCAACATAAATGTTCTCAAAATTCTCTAGATGATTTTATGTTTTTCCCAAGTGGAAATTCATTTTCCTTTTTACAGTTAGCCCTTCTGTGTATCTTTGCATGTCCCAAACACGTTTGGAATGACTTCCAACTTTTTCATTCATATGCACTTCATCCCAGTCTTCAAGATGTCAGTCAATTCTGGCAACATCCAACTTGCTTGCCTCTAATAATTTTAATAAACTATGATTTAGAGACTGCTGTGTATGTACAGCACCACAACATGTTTTGACTGTCTGGCAGCATTCATGTCCAAGTAGTTAAACTAGATGTGTCTAGAGAAAAAAGTTTTGGGTAACAGTTGAGCAATATTTGACGAAAATATAAAGATCTAAATCTAAATCATCTGTATTTCTTAATATTCACTCATAATTTTTATAGTGCTCTCAGAAAAAAAAATATAATTTTTTGTCCTACAAGATTTGTCATCTTCCTTCCTTTCGTCTCATTGTCATTAAAGTGTCCCTAGTATAGCCTGTAGCCATTATATTACTTTTATACACTACTGAATATAAATTAATATAAGCCCTAAACCAACAATTTTTGTAAAACACACCAAGGCACCTATTCACACCCTTGGAATGAAAACCAAAAAGTATTTTACAAAGAGCTCGTGCTTTTCATATTCTCAGGACAAATAGTAAAGCAAATTCTACCTTTAAGTTACCACTTTGTGTTGAGCCCCCCAGGAAAACAAGGAGGCTTTGTAGTTTTCAAAAGATTGGCATGGTGTTTCCTACAGCTCACATTGCCAAGTAAATGTGTATTATTCACAGCTACCCCGGTAAGAACGGGTGGTGGGTTGACCAGACCCAGGTCAGACTGTCCTGTAGATTATTCTTTTCCCGGGTCTCAACCATGTGAAATACATAACATCACCAAATGCAGTCAAACAACATAGTGATCAATCTATGTCTGCTCTTTGTAGGCATATCTCTTCATGCAAAGGTGCAAATGTACCTCTTGCCTCATGGTGACATCTGCTTTTCTTTTCTCATTCATCTAGGCACTTGGCACACTAAGCCGAAGCTACTCCAATATACTGTCTATTGTATTAGAAATACAGGGTGTTTGCCAAAGCCTTCCTTGAACCATGTTTAAGACCGCTGAGTTGTCCGAAATGTGAGTTTACTTAGATTTAGTCCTTGTTTCAATTTTGGCAACTGAAATCAAAGATCTCTCAAGTAACTTGTGTACAATCAGGAAATGTCACATGGTGAGAATAAGAGGTTGCTACATCTACCACAGTCTCTTAATTTTGATGCTAAAATTTTCCCATTTTGCCACTTACAACATGTCTTCAGAAAGTACAATGCCAGTTTATGCATTTCAGGCTCACATGTTTATTATGCCAGAATGTGATTGTTTTGGATTCTCTCCTCATTCCCCAGCACCTCATACTATCTAGCCTGGAGATGGGAATCAAATATTGAAACTGTATTGGTTAAATTACTTTGCCCAATTTGCAGGAAGTGTAAATTCATTTTAAGATATATATATATATTTTGATGGTTTTTCAAGTGAAAAATGACTTGCAGATTTTTGTGCCATATCTTAGGACTGTAGGTAAACAAGTACCGTTATGGCCAGCGTTTTTTCCTCATTGGTAATTTTACTTTAACTTAGCATGATGCCGTGTGTACAAAATTCCTGGCTGATCTCAGTGTACATTTACAGATTAATATTTAAAGCATAATTTATTGATTAATATGTGAATGCACTGCACCACTGACCCTAGTCTCGTGAAACAAAGACTATTTGTGCAAAGGGATGGGAGATTTCGTGGGTACACCGACCGTTTTCACTGACCATTCCAATGCAAATAAAAATTCAATTACTATGCCATCTCACAGTTTCAACTAATAAAAATGTAAAATTTTGAACCAAAAGTTTTTCTTGAGTTGTATCGTTAAGAAAATTGCTGTTTGCATTAAAATATACTTTGCAGTTTCTGAAATGCAACAGATGGTTATGCCTTCTCTTGAAAAATATGAAAACAGTGTCACACACTTCACAAACAGTCCATCCATAAGCTTGTGTTTCAAAGGACTATGATTAAAGACAATATATCTTCCAGCAGATTACCGTACAACTATGAAAGAGAAGTATGCAACATCAAATGAACTTTCACTTATCCGCAATTTCACCCCCAGTCATCATATATATCATTGGTTTCCATGTATTACTCCACTTGGAATTTCTCCCAAAGGATGATCCAGTCAGTAGTAAAATCTCAAAAATATAAAAAAAGTCACAGTTGGTTGAAACAGAACGTTTGCATGCCAGGCGCAGAACACAGTTACACATATATAGGGGGGTTATCCACATTGTCATTTGGTATTGGGGCAGTTTCACATAATTAATGTGGGTTGTTTTTTAAAAAATTATTATTAGAAGCTTATTATTGAAGTACACAGCTCAAAGTTCCACAGGGAATGTCACATATCCTCTAGATGTCTCTGGAGATTAATTCTGAGAACACTATAACTCTGAGTAGGATCCATTGTAAGGAGTCAATCATTATATTAGCATTATAACTGTTCTTCGATGTTTTCTCTGTTGGAAGAAACAAAATATTTTTGTGTCTGCAGTCTTGACTCCAGGCTACCCCCAACATGCACACTAAGCTGTTTTTTTTATTTTAGATGTGTTTCCGTCTTGAGATTTACCTCTGCATTTTAACAATATTATTTACTTTTGTTAACATTTTGGTTACTTATAGAAATATGGTGTAGTTCTATAATAATTCTTTGATAAAGCCACATTAGAAACCGACATGGGCAAAGTGTTGGGCAAAAGCTGCGTGGCTGATCTTTCACTATAGGAATCCGGTTTACAAAGCTGCAAATTTCATTACTGATTTTTCAGTACCCTGAGTATCATTATACTGACAACTCTCAAAATGTAAATGTCCACACACTTTGGATTTACATAATTTATTTTACCATGTTTGTCACTACAGTCATGGAAACAGAAAATTCCCTTGTGATAATAGTTTTCCATAGTTTTATAAGTGATTGTACCTTTGTTTTACACCAACCTCTGCAGATAAAATACAGTCTGCTACATGCAGCAGTATAGTGCTCCTCTGTATTGGACAAAGGTGTAACTTATCCGGAACTCACTGGTGTCACTTCCCATTTACTTCAGCCAGCTTTGAACAGGCGTTTAGGAGACAGGCCCCGAACAGCGTGACTGTGTTTGCATGGCCGTTCGTATCTGAGGGAATGGCAACCTTTCCTTGATGAGATGTGCAATTTGAGAGCCATACTTTGGGCAGATGGCAGCCCAAAATTTAAGTGGACACGTTTCCCTGAGAAGACCATACAGCTCTGCACTTTTGTAAGCTGGAAATGCTACAGAAAGATACTTGTTTGCAGGAACAAAAAATGCCACTTCTTGTATCAAACAGCAATCTGTACTTACAGAAAATAAGTCATCACTAGAGAGAAGCTCTTTTTCAGTGTTTTTGGTGTTCAGTAGTCACCTTCATTTGTGATTTTCCTTCTTAAAAATACATCATCGAGAGCGAATGTGTTCAGTGTAAAAAGACATGACAACAGAAAACAGCCTTTGGTCAAGACAGAAAAAGAGCCTGCATGGCACAGCACAGTAGTTGCTAGCTAATGTATAAACCCCTTAAAAGCAAATTTACTTAATTGTAAAAACAGTGATTTTAGCAACCTTGGTGCTTCTCCAGAAGTATAAGTAGGGAGAAAAGCAGGAATAAAAAAGAGACCTTTTGATGAGAGATTATGTACTCTCTACAATCGAGTAAATTTAGTTGCTGTTGCAGCAGAGGAATGTGATAGGAAATTTTAGAGTTGAAGGAGAAATGTCACAGTATTTTGATAAGAGAGCGATGAACTTTTTTTCCCTTGTGCCATTATCAAGGCGAAGTGAACAAAATACATCATTTATAACCCACTGCTCTACCATTATCTCCTGGTGAGACACTTGTTTTAAAACACACAAGGACCTTTTTTCTCTAAGACTAAAGCTCTCTGTGAGGCTCAGTCTTCCTTTATAACCATGAAAGAAAGTTGACACTTGTGTGGGCCAAAGTTTCCAGGCAACCACACAAGGGCACTTATACACCCTCCAGGTCACCCCTCGTTCTGAAGTACAGAGGAAGCATATGAACAGTATATGTCCCTTTGATCACAGATACCATCTAAAACTGATGTGGAGAGAAAATCCTGCACTTTGGAAGAAAGGCACTACAGTCTCCTCAAAGCTTTTTCTTACCTAATATACACGGAAAGTAAAGGTTAGCATGTTAGCGCAAAACTGCTAAAATATTTTTTTCTCTTACTAGCTACAAAGTGCCACTGACTCTCCTGACATTTAGTACTCTTGCCTAGGTATTCTTGTTCTGTGTTTTGGGTTTTTTTAGTATTAATCTCCAGCACAACAGCACAGTTGATTTACTGCACAATGCTCATTCAGCAAACCTATACTCAAGCATAGAAATGTGTATGAGCACCAGAACTATGTACTAGAGAGCACTCGGTGCCGGGGACTTCAAGTAGGGGCACAGATATACACAAAATTCCACACCACTTCCATATCCATATACTAAACCCACAATATAAACAGAAAATTAGAAATGTACCCTTTTAATTTATGTTGAATAAGAAAGAAAACAGCTGTAGTCAAAGTCTGGTGCTAATTAGTATAACCAATGTCTGTTTAGTAGAATTAAATGTCTGTTTTAACAGAATTAAATGTCCATGAGACTAAGCTACCATACCAGAAGATAACAGTTTGCAATATTCTGGAAACCCTCTCATTTGTACTCACATATTTTATTTGTCCTGTAGTATGAAAGTCAGCGTCAGACATAAGCAGCCAATTTAACTTATTTCATGAAAATAAATAAAAAACTTGTTTCCAAAATGGCAGGCAAATTTATGGGACCCCTCAGGTTATTCTACTACTCCTACATACAACGTATTTAGCAGGTCAAATGGTTTGTCTTGACTGTTAATGGTAATGCATTTGCTGAGTCAATGGGGAAAAAGGCATATTATGTGAACAACAAGGAGAATAATAAGAAAATAAAATGCAAAGTTATTAATTTACATTGAAATGTAGCACACTTCATTCTAACAGAAAATTAAGAAAAATGCAAGAGACAAGCCTAATTATAATAAAAACGACTGCTTCAAGATCTTTTTTAGATGCACAAAAGCAGGATATAGGTTTATGTAAATGCTTACCAAAGTACACAGCAGACAACAGAACCTGAATTAACTGCCACCCTAAGTTTCAGTTGCACAAGAAAAAAATTGAGAGTGAAAGCTATAGATTTTGAACTATTTATCAAACTTTTCATCTGGAGACAGGTATGTATAGAAACCTGTATAAAAAACTCCAAAATAAAACAAAACAGAACACTATTTCTATTTTCTTCTTATTAATTTCTACTTGAAATAAAAGGGACAGCCACAGTTCTTGAAGTTCTTGCTGACATTTCTATTTCTTTTGGAAACTTTACAAAAATCCTGAACACTTTCACTGAGATGATATTTCAACCAAATCATTGCCTGAATAATGAATGCAAAAGCTCAGATCACAACTAAATAATGAAACTTAAGAAATAAATTAATAAGGTGAATATAGTAAGCTATTACTATATAAAGTTTTTTGTTCATCATTGCACAAATGAAAAAATTAGAAAAATATTTATGTTAAATGTAAGACCTTTCAAATGTTTTGCTGAATTACATAAAATTTCGCCTCATGTTGTACAAACACTGCCAGATTCATTCAGATGGACAGATGCTCGCAGCAAGAAAGAGTATTTAGAAGTTAAGCTATTCAGGACTCTGAACGAAATTAATTTAGCAATATATTCTTTCAAAGCTTTAATATAAGATATATGATTTAATTGCCACACTCCAAAGCTGGTGGGCAGGTCAGTCTATTATTGAGCTCTTATATTTAACTTTGGTGGAGAGTGGTTGGTCTAAGAACAACAGAGTCTCTCAAAACAGGATGATAAGTTAATTTCACAGTTATCACAAAATAACATATGATATTAGGTGGTAGCGACATGATAACTCCACTGGAAACAATGGTAATTACATAGTAAATCGTGTCAATGATACTGCATTATCTCCTAACTGTTCAATTAACTCATGTCACCACTGCATACTATGTTTGGAAAGTTGCTGATGCAATATTTCTGTATCATAATTGCAAAGATAGTTGAAGAAGATAGCACCCTATAATTTTTAAAAGTTTATAATATTACTTGGTGAAACTATTTCTACTATGAAAAACAAACAAATATTGAGGTGAAGAATGAGACCTAAAAACCTGGAAGATACCACCTGAAATGAAAACAAGTTGGCAAGACTGTCTTCAAGCAAATTCCTTTTTCTTCTTTCATGCAGGGGATGAGACGTTATTTTATAAATAGTTCTGATTGATATTTATTCACCTAACCAAATGGGAAGAGCCCTCAGCCACCATTAAAAGAATTAAAAATTTAATCCCTGGGAAAAAAAGTAACTTTTACTGTGCTTTACAGATAGCCTGATAAACGTATATTACTTTATAGTAGAGGAATCTGCTTACATTATAAAACAGCACAAGAATGGGGAAAAAAATTAGCTTTCCTGTAATTCACTCAAAACGCTGCACTTTCACTAGTGACACAACTGGTCTTCTCATTTTCACTCATACAAATCAAGTGTCCAGTGAGGTGAAAGGAACTACTCAGACATAAAATGGAATAAAATGCTGCCAGGAAACACCCAGGGCTATTTATCTCGTTATTGCCTTTTAATATTCAAGAGTGTAGGATATGATTGTACTCTTCGAACAGTGTCATGCTCTGTTCATCCATACACCACCGCTTTGTAGTTCAACAAGTTTATTCTTAACCAATATTTTTGTGAGCACAGAATTAAATCATCAGCTGATACAAATCAGAGTTATAACTAGATCAAAGCCAAGGCAGACAAAAGGTGTTATACTGATTTACATAATCTTAAAATCTTGCTCAGCAATAATCGTTGCTATGAAAGAAATGTCCAATATCTCTGAGTCAATCCCTAAATACTGACCAACAGAAAGTTTTAAAAGTCTGTGATAAGAATGTTTTGGGACACAGGCACCTAAGAGACAAGGAAATTTCTGAAAATGTCACAAAGTGAATTCATCAGGAGACTAGTGGCAATTACAGCATACTTTAGACTACACAGCAACATTTACCTGCAACAGAAAAACTTCTGAAGCATGAAGTTGTTTTTCTTGTATTTTTCAATTTTCCTTGTGACAATGCTATTTCATACAGCTTGTTTAGATTTAGAGCACCTCTTTCAAGGCCATCTCCACCTACTTTTTCATCTCTGCTTATACCAGTTTTGTGGTTATAAGAATACAAAGGAATCTGCATGATTTTAGTGCATGACTCATTTCCAGCAAATCAACACACATACTTTCAATTTGTTATGCATGAGAGATGTGTAAAACTATAGAGGTTTGGGCCTCTGGAGGACAAAAGAAGCAAAATATGTAAGCATTGTATCTAAATCATAACTGAAGTTAAACTCTAATTTTAACACACAGACTGTAGAGTGAATTCACAAATACCGCAAAGGACTTTAAAGGTATCAGACCACATCCTATACTTGTCCTTGATGTCCTAGGAATGTACCATGGAACTGTCATCTACAGGGGCCAACCTGTGCTCCAGAGGTGTGACACATGGTTCAAGCAATGTTTCCACTCCTCCTTCCGAGCAGCCTTCCTTCTTCTAGTCCCCAAAAGACACAAATAATCATCTGCGCATGGCCCTGCCTGACCACTGCCTCTGGGGTTGTGGATGTCACATTGGAAACTGAATTATTGGCAAATAAGGAAATAAAACAGAACCCACGAAGTTCAAACTCAGCCCAAGCTTCTTCCAAAAGACGGATCCCAATAAGGCAAGAAATTCCTCAAAACTCAATCTCTTCTGTGCTAAATAAGCATCTGAATTTATGCCATTGCTAGTCTTACATCCATTGAGTCATAGAATAAAAGTACAAGTACAAAAGCAAGGGAAGAGATGTCAGCAAGACTAAATACATCAAAGAAATACAAACCCACATAATTCCCCACCAAATTCTAAATAATTTAGCAAGTTGTGCTAAAAAAAAATATCTGTACATAAATACAAGGAAAAGAGAAACCAGGTGCATTTTCTGTTTCTGACACCAAAACAGTGCAGTGGGAGGACTCCACACTGCTCCAAATAGGGTGACGTTTCTGGGTTTTTTGTTCTGTTTATAATGTATTTATATTTCACAGTTTGGCATAGATTTCTCAATATAGACAGCTAAGTTCAACTTTCTGAAAGCAGTCTGAATTATAAAACCGCAAATCAGACAATCATCATGTGGTTCACCCTACTGCCAACTTCTGCAACTAGCCTACCAGATAATAGCAAAGCTGAAATTAAAAAAAAAAAAAAAAAAGGTTGTTTTGGTTGTCTGGGTTTGGGGTTTGTGTTTTGTGGTTTTTTGTTGTTGGGGTTTTTTTGTTTGTTTATTGGGTTTTTGGTTTATTTTTTTTGGCTTTAACATCTTCCAGCATCCTCCATGGAACTTTTGAGAAACAAGACATTTCTTTTGAATCAGATATCCATTATCAATTTGGACAGAGAGCGTCTGAACTACTATTATCTGCAAATGATTTATGAGGGCAGGTATTTCTCTACCTGAACATTTTAGTTGAACCATAAATATCAGTAGAGACAGAGGCTGGGATTCAAAGAAAAAGCCTCGAAAAATATTTTCTATTGAAGCTACTTCCATCTGATGAAAATTTTAATTCATTATTTATGCATCTTTAAAGAATTTTCAAGTTAGCCAGATCTGTCCTTCTTTCCTACTGTTATTTTAAACATATTTTCTATAAATACTTACCTATTAATAAAACCTATGGAACTAAGCCAACTGATCAGATGTCCTCCCATTGACTTCAACTAAGAATGCATCTGACAAACATTATTCAGAAGAAAAGAGTACATTCAAGATAGCACTGCAAACCCAGCATTTTAAATTGTTCATGAAGAATATCCTCAAAAATCCTTAGAGAACCAATATCCCCTTTTTTGTTATGTAACCTGCAACATATTGAGCTGATACTCTGGCATTTACCTCTGGGAGTTGTCCGTCTCCCCCTCTCTAAAATGGTGTCAGTAATTCTTTCTCCTAAATGGAGAAGGATGGTTTTATGCAACAGCTCTATGTGCAGTACCTACCTCAGGGTGGACTAGGTATATTCAGCTCTTTTGTCCTTCTCTTCCAGACTCAGTTTGTTCAGACCTTGAGATTATATTCGAAGCACCATACAGTATTATTAACAAAAAACCTGAAAACTAGTTTAGTGACAATTTTGATTTATATTAGGTTATTATTAATTTTCAACAGTCTATTTTATTTAAAAGATTAAAAAAAAATACCCTGTTCTGTGAAATTGATTTTTAATAGTTAATTTCATCTTCTAGATATTCAAGTTTTTCTGAGCTTCTTTTTAACCCTTTTCTTATTTCTGTTTATTATTTCTATTCACTTATTTCTTAAATATTATTAGTTGGATTAAAGTATATTTTTACAAATTGAAATTTAAATAATCTTCTTTTATAGTATTGTAAATGTTTTCAGCCAAAGCAAATGTCATGGAAAAGCATGTATCTACTAAAATTCAATTGTTAAAATAGACATTTACATACATGTTTTTCAATACAGTACCTTTATTACAACATTTAGCTACTTATCTAACAGTCAGCTAGGATGTACACAAGCTGGATTATATTCTGTATTTCCAGTTCTAATAATGTACATATTAACCATGTTTTCTACCACAAGATTTCAAAGTGTTGGAAACATAAAAGTGAATAAAGCACCACTTCTTCCTATTTAAGATATCAAGGGAATATTAACCTTCTTTCACAGTTAGTAAAAACAATATATCAAGCCTAATTGTAAGTCTCTCAGTTTTGTGCTGCTCAGATTGGGCTTGACTTTAGAACAAGACTTCCAACATGTTTCTAATGCACCAGTGAAGCCCTTTACCTGTGCAAACCATGTCCTAGACACCCAGAATAGGGCATCCAAAAATCAAGGTCAAATTTTAGGTATCAGGGAACAGGCCAGTGTCACAGAGCAAATAATGTCAGTATTCTTATTTTTCATATAATGCTTTTGTGACTCAAAAACTATCTGGTCTTTATACCATCCCTTTCAAAAACTAAAGAGAACAGAGAGTTTTGTTAGCTCTGCATAATACAAAATGTATAGCTGTTAATGTGTTAATGCTTTCTTTGCTTGTATGGTAAGTATTATACTTACCTGTGGTAAAATGATAAATATAATATTGCCCAAACAATCCAGGGAAACAACTTTCACGACAGTGAAGACCCAGGTAGGAAGAACTGCAAGACCTAGCTCGGATTTCCTTCCTTATATTCATTGTATAAGGGAACATACATGGCATCCACTCTACTGGTTGTAGAAGAGTTCATGAAAGGCAAGAGGAGTCCACAAGCCTTTCACACCCTTTTTTAGATCATCACCGAATGGTGTGTTCATCTCAGAGACTCTAAATCCTTCCTGTCAAAATATGAAGGGTTCAGTCAGGGCTGGTAATCCAGTGCGAGGAGGAGGAGGAGGAGGAGGAGGAGGAGGAGGAGGAGGAGGAGGAGGAGGAGGAGGAGGAGGAGGAGGAGGAGGAGGAGGAGGAGGAGGAGGAGGAGGAGGAGGGAGGAATTAAATGACCAAGAATTGCTGCAATAAGGGCGTAAAGGAAAGAGGAGGCTCCTGCTGCAGTGGGGCTGCACAAAAATTTTCTGCAAGTAGCAATATGGAAACACTGTGATGAAAAAAGTCCTTTGTTTTGTTAATGTATGGTTGTGCCATAACACAAATACATAAAATAAAACACATGAATTGCCAGAAAAAAACATATTCTCTGTGCACAGCGACAAATAACCATATTTACAATTGATGGGTTTTGCATAACCCTATAAAACAGATATTATGATACACACAATTTTAGTAATATAGTTACTAGAGTGAACAAGAAAACCATTTTCCATCAAATTACTGCCTCCTTTCCCCTAAAAAGTATCTGACTAAAGCAGAGATAATGTAAAGTTCAGCTATCAAAAATGGCTTCATTAAGAACTTTAATGAAGCACATGGGAGCCATTTATTGACTCCTCAACTATTAAGACATAGCATTATTACTGCTTTAATAGTATTTCCATTTTCATTTAGGAAATAACTAATCAAGGGATCAATGTACCAAAGACTTTATTTTCTCTCCCATGGGTCACTGAAAGTACATTTTTTAAAATGCAAAAAACGTAAAGGCAATTCCCCCCAGTGCCATATCACATAAGCAATTTAAAGAAATAACAAGGAATGCTAAAGGTCAATGGCTCCTGATCTAAGCCATGTTATAAAACAAATGAAAATTGTTCGTGGTAATTCTACCTTTCTGGTGGAAGTAAGAGATCGCTTTCACATCAAAGAGGCTTACCTCCAAAGTATGCAAAGCACCTCCACCCTGACCTGCTGTCAACCTGTGAGACATTTCTATTTCTCAGCCTCACTTAGAATGCAAACTACTGTTTTCCTGGTAGTTCTCACAGCTCCACTTCCTTTGAGGTACAGATGTGTAGCCAAAGAACTCAATCAGATAACACCCATTTACATATTTATAAAGTCTCCTGTAAAATCTCGTATCAATTGTTGCCACTATATATAGCCCTTTCAAAGTATCTTGTGGGCACAAGCGCTCCACTGCACTGCTCCCTTCAGGAGTCCAGATATATCGTATAATGTGATTTCAATGTAAATGTGGCCCATCACACAATCATACCACTTCACAAACTCTTTTCTGCTGGGGTAGCTTAAATCTAAACACACTCAAGCAGCTTGCTGCACTGGAGCAAGATTTCCTCCACATAAAAAAAGTCAAAACCCCCAACACAACAATGCCAAGGAAAAAAAAATCTGAACATTTTCTGCAGAAAGATGGGCCGTCTCCAAATCCTTGTGCCCTATCAGACAAATTAAAGTAAATCAAGCATGAAATGAAGCAGAAGAGCCCCGAGATAAGGCTCCTTTAAGTCGTTTACAGATTAGGATAGAGAGAGGTGCATCTGGTCTCTGGCAGTGAAGGAGGCCAGTTTCTCATCTCACAATAGCAGCCTGTGTATAGGATTACCTTACCTTGTCACTGACAAGGGAAAAAGCGCCTGCAAAATGTCTCTAACTAACTTCCTAATGTTCCCAGCTAAGTTCTCTTATTAAAGTATTAACTGTTACAATGATAGAAATAAATTTTGATAAAACAAAATAAAAACAGACACTAGTCTGATTTATGAGCTGGTCAGACGCTGATAAACTGGAGGCTCTGCTACCAGCAGATGAGCCTCTTCACTTATCAGTCAGGATTTCACTGCTAGAGACAGCAGATAACTTTCCAACTGGAATTAGTGATTCAGTGAGCTGTGTTACTGGTTGGACTGGTGCTCTAGCAGCACCTAAAAGGGCCTCTTGTGTTATCAGACAGGATTCTGCACTGCATGCAGTGAGACATTTCCCCACTGGAAGTGACGACCGAGCTCAGAGGTCTGAAGAGCTAATGGTTAAACTGGTGCTCCCGCTGCAGCAAACCAGCCTCTCTCCTCTTATCAGCTGGCATTCAGCTTCTACAAATTGGAGGCCTTCGCTCCTTCCTTCCTTCCTTCTGCAGGAAGATGTGTCTCTCCTTCAGCGACATCACCCACTTCTGCTTCTCCCTTGTGGCCCCTTTGCCCCAGCCCTTCAGCCCCAGGGGTGACCCAGCTCCCACCATGCCCATGTTGTTGCAGTGCACTGATCCACAGGACGCTGCAGACTGTGGCTACCCTGACCTGCTGTCCTGTGTGCTGGAGCTGCCCTGGCTGTGCCCAGGACACCCATCCGGACAGCCTGACAGGGCTTGGGCAGGTGGCACTCTTCCCTTGGAGTATGCCGGGCTGCGGGAGTGCTTCAGCACTGCGCTAAGGAAGGCTGTCCCGGGTTTGTAGGGGTAAGGCAGTCCTGACAGTCTCTCTGTTTCCATACACCACAATTCCACTGTGCTCAACACCTTGCAATTTGGATAGGAATAACCTGCTTAATGGAATTGCTCCAGATGTACCCCCAGTTTTGCTGTTGTGTGCTATCCTACAAAGGCAATTATTGCTCCAGGTGCAAAGACATGTCCTAGACCTTAAAAAACCAAAAGTTAGGGTTCCAGTAATCACAAACAGTTATCTCATAAGAATAAAGCAGGTAGATGCAAGAGATCACATACTCATAGCTGGATATGTACAAATCCTTCCTTCAAAAGAAGTGAAAAACTTATAATTAGTGCCTGCTTTATACTTTCCACATTTTAGTTCTTTTTATGAATACTCGGAAAATACCCAAAATTTATTTTTGTGTACAGAAATACAGCCTGGATACCAAAGCAGCACTATAAAAAGAAAAAAAACCCTAACAAACCAAAACTGCACGCCACCTATTCTTACATAAAGAATAAAGACCTATAGGCTTTCTAATTCCAATGACAATGTATATACTGTGTGTTCCAAGGGTGAAAACACAGTGTAACGCTTTTTAATTTACTGAAACTCTAGAATGAAGAAAAAACTCTCACCATTAAGGTAGCATAAACTAGTACTGGATCAAGATAGCACTAATTTACCCTCAAAGCTCTAAAGAAAGGGTGCCAATGCACCCTTATTTGCCAGATGAGAAAATTTAAAAATAGACCTGAGTATTTGTTCCTGATATGCAAACAAGACAGAAAAAAAACCCAGAAAGCAGAGTATAATTATACTGAACTAATCCAGAAAGAATGCAGAGCAGGATACCAGCAAGTATGGAATTGTCCTTGAGGCTTTAACTGCCAGACCCTAGATCAATGGTGCTTCAGGAAATCTTTCCATACGTATGAAAAAGGGAAGGCAGAAGGCCCTGCACCTCACCCCAAAGCACTTCCACATCACACTGAACCCCTTACACTCTCCCGGCATGTTTTGGGTATTTGTAATGTCTCCAGCTCCACAGAATGCTCAACCCAGCCAAACTGAGCTGGCTCCTGCCTCTTCTAGTCCTACACTCAGACTCCTCTGAAGCAGTGATATCCCCTTACTTGCCTTGTAAACTGCACTCAATCAGGTTTTGAAGATTGGGTTATTATTTTCATTTAGAAGACTATTTCTCTGACTTTTCATTAGCCAGGCATCACTCGCTGCTATGAAAATGAAAAACGTGCCATATTATCACCCAAAGATCTCACAAACTAACTGTGTTACAAACAGGACAGGTGGATGAAATTAGGCATGGAAATGATCCCACAGGAGGCACCTTTTATCCTTTGAAGAGACTGTCTAGGCAAGGGAAAGGCAAATGAAATTTCTTTCCTCACTAACTGTCAAGACTAATTTCATCTGTCTCCAGAACTTTCAACCACAACCCCTTCTTCCCAATGAGATAGATGAATTTCTGTTTATATATTAAAAATAATGCCTCATTTCACTCCTTCTTACTTGCCTTTTAAAATATACACTGCAAAACTGCACCAGTACAATACCTTATGCTGACACATATGATGAAACCATGATGAAAAATTATGAGTGTCTTATTCTGTCTGCATTCTGTATGAATGAATGATCCAAAAGGTAGAATTAGGCAAGCTCTCTGTGTGAGATTAATATGCATGATTTGCAGCTGCTGCTCTTTTTAGAGGAATACGCCAGTGAAATGTGAAGGCACTGTAAAACATGAATGCAATCTACTAATGTTTTGCACTCATTTATTTACATTAATTCTGCTGTTTGCACAAATCTACAAAGGGTGTGGGGCAAAGGAAGAACAAAGTACCTATATTTGTACCCCAAAATTATTCTCAGTGAACTGAGGTAATATAATTCCCTTCCGTGCAGAGAACTGATATATTTACACATCTGTGACCAATTGATGATATCTAACAAACACTCGCGGCTTGCTGCTTTCGAATAATAAACTGTACTTAAATTATGCCAAAAAAGATAAGGGGCATGCTTTATTTTCCTATTTATTAATACTATGAGAAGGTGACATGTTTACATGATATTTATACTGCTCCTATTTTTGTAGCAAACTCATAAAATTCTTAGGACAAGTTTTTTTTTAACTTGTTGTACGAGAAAGATTCAAAACTGTTTCACACTACACTAAAACTGTAAATATTTGATCCATAAAGAAAAGTTACTTTTTATACAATAATGTATTATATCACAGAACACAATTTCACAGAAGTTCCTTTAAAAGCTGTAACTACTGGCATTTCCAAAAACATTTCCAAAGTTGACAGTCCTGCACTATACATGTAAACCTGATTGTTTGAGCTGTGTATGACCTGGTACAGGATACTGTTATAATAAAGATATGGATATTAATCTTATTAAATGATGATAAGTGACAACAGTATGAAATAATTTCTTATTAATTACAGTGCCGATCAACTCAGATTCTTGGTAAAAAACCACAGGAGCTGCAGCAGTTCTTGATTCATCAGTACTTTTGATGATCTTTACTAGTTAGTGTTAACAATGTGGTAAATTATAAAATGTAATATGACCCTGCTTAGGTATAAATGCAAGATAATAGATGGTGTTTTAGTCTGGTGGCCTCTATCTACAAATCAAATCAACAATCACATTCTAGTTTTCCAAGTTTTACTATGAAATAGACCTTTGCTCATCACCATCATTTTCAATTGTGTTTGTGTTCCGTTCTCACAACATTCAAAAGCAATGAGGAAGGTTTCAGAATGCTCACAGATGTCATGCTAAAATGAACTCCACAGATTAACAGCTTCTGAAACTACAAAATACTGCTATAGTTTCCATTTCATAAGCACATTACCTAGAGGAAAACTTCTGATGAGAGATCTTCAAAGCCATGGGGATCTGCAATGCAAACTTAATTTTTCTCTGATAATCTAGTATGCTAAAGAAAGGTGAAGATCTATGCTGGTTATGTTAGCAGTCAAGATGGCACTGACATCAAATTTTCTGCAATCAGCACAATGCAAGTAAGTGACGTGATGCAGTCAGTATCATTTCCAACCACGTTGACTCCAAGTTTCAACAGGCAGGTACATGTTTACAGCTGGATCGGCAGCAGGTCATTGTGAAGTGAGTGAAGAGCAAGGCTTGAGAACATTCAGGGTCCACAAGATGCCATATGCACTTATACTGTACTGTAGTACTTCAGGTAAAATTAATTTTCAGGTATGTACCTCTAAGCAATTATGAAACAACTGAATGACTTAGCCAGCCCAACCAAAATCTATATTAACCCTGTGAAACTTTTGCTGTTCCTTAACAATATCTTATCAGAGCTACAGACAATATTCAGATACTTTATAATATGAACTATTAAAAGTCATGAGCTTAATTTCAGTGATTTATGCAGTAAAGCAGATTTGAACTGACTCATGCACTTCCTAACAAAAACAACACAGTGGAAGACAACTGAATGTATTAGACATTGACTAGGTTTACAATACCTTCCAATATACACATTTTACCTGAAATATGGTGTTATATTTCTAACAGACAGGTTATGATTTTACACAGGATCTGATACAACTAAAGAATTGTAAAACACTCACAACATATTGAACTTTGTTCTTATACTGCAGATCTGATTTTGCTGAAGCAAAGCTGGTCCAAATAAGAGATCTTTGAAGACCACAAGCTGTTACCAGCAGGTCTAATAGACTAAGTGTGTGTGGGATGATTGAGTTTGATAGACTATGTAAGTTCATATATTTAAGTCAGCAACATACGCAGCAACTTAAGAGATGGCAGAATTTTTACCCTAGGTTGTCCTTCTTAGGCTCTTGTGCCAAAGTGACAACTGGGTTTTGTCATTCTGAATGTATGTCTACTTTGAATATGCTTTGTGTGGCACAGAGGTAGTTGAGGTAGCATGAACATTAAGTACCCCAAGCTGCAGCAATAGTCTAATTGGGGTGTCACAGAGCTATGCAGGTAAAATTAGCCTTACTAATTTCTTTTTTTCCTTTTTCTTTTTGTTTCCCCTCCCCCAGCTTAAACACACCTAATTACATTAAAACCATTTCTATTTAGCTAAATAACAGTTCTTCTTCCTAAATCAAATTTATCTACATTTCTTGGGAAGCATGTGTATTCTGATTAAGTTGCAAGTACAGTCTAATGTAAAGCAGCTGAGAGAACTGATTATCAGAAAGAAATAGGAAGACTCAGGTAAAATGACAAGATTATTATGAACATCCAGGAAGGCAGACTTAACTGCTGTCGTCCAAGACCCTCTTAAGCTGATTTGAGACATAACCGTATATGCCACTAGTGCTTCCATATATGCTTCATAGCAGGCATACTAAAACTTTTCTGTTAAAACAGAAATCATTCAACATCTTTGTAAACCTGTGTTTGCAGGAATCTAGATTAAAGTACTTACGATACATAGTGCTGAAGATAGCCCATCAGCCTAGCATTCAGGATGGAAACAGAGACAAGGAACAAACAAGCCACTTCTTGCCACTGTCAGTGGTCTCTGTTGAATGAAGCATGTACTTTGCATGGTAAAAGCATCAGATTGTATTTCTGTTCAGATAAAACAATACACAGACTCAATAAAATGAAGAATGGAACCCTTAAACCTTCAGCTGCTCTCTCAACAGTCTCTATAATAACTCTTAAAAAGCACAATAACCAGTATTATTATGCTAAGTAGTACCTATTCATATAGCAGCATACAGTGCTTCCCTCCATAAGCTCATGGTCCAAAAACACTTGAAAAACCTACAAATAGTTGTTTTAACAGATCTACAAATCTATTCAAGTGTTCTTGACTATATACACTTGCAGCACTGAAGCCATTTCTAAGTGGGGGTCTCTGAAAAATTTACCATGCAACTATTGTTTGTCAAAAAATTGTTGGCTATTTTCACTTCAAAGATACAAGTACATCTCCCTCCCACTTCTTCCTTGCATGTATCAGTAAAACAGATTGTTTCATTTTCTCTCTGTGCATAGATTGTATATTTAATGCCAATCAGTTTACTAATTACTCCAAAGCTAAAATGAATCCTATATTTATACAGGTAGATGAGGGTTCACTTATCCCTTGCTCTAAGGGCTCTGACACTCGAAGTAGAATAAGAAGGGGAGCAGTGGATGGGGAAAGAAATTTTCAAAAATGGTTTGGTTCCAAATACTCTAATTCCCATTAGAAGCATACAATTACTTTATCTTTCTTCTTTTGCCATTAATTACAAATAAATTCATCTTTCTCTTGTGAAGCCTGAAGTTTGTTGTTGTTGTTCTTAGATGAGTTGCATTCAAACTCCAACAAAAAAGATGAAGCCAACATTGAAATTCATCTCACAGTCCAGAATTTACTTAACGGCCAGCCTGTGCGCTGTGATAAACGGAATGATGATCCGGCAACATGTCTTTATCCATGGTTTGCTTTAATTAACGCCGGCTTGTTTGTTGAAAAGATGATTAATATGCCAATGAAAATTGCATAATTGAATACCACAACACTGGCACAATCAGAAAGACACATGCAGTTTTTTGATTAACATTTATTATTATTATTATTATTATTGTGTGTTTTAATGTAGTCTTCTCACTATGAAATGATGCAGTTTTTGACCGAGGTGAGGAAAAGCCAGGTTAAGTGCAAGATCTTCCATGGGCAAGAAAAAAGATATGATGCCATTTAGTCATGCAGAAATAGTTCCTTGGTCATTTTTTCAAACTCAAAACAGAAGAAAAGCCACCTCAGAAAAAGAAAATACAGGAAAAATAACAAGCTGTATTGGTTTTGTGTGGCAAGGTTTTGGTAGCAGGCTGCTAGAAGCTTCCCCTCTGTCCGACAGATCCAAAGCCAGATGGCTCCAAGACAGACCCACCGCTGGCCAAGGCCGAGCCCATCAGCGACAGTGGTAGTGCCTCTGGGATAACATGTTTAAGAAGGAGGGAAAGTTACTGTGCAAGAGCAATTGCAGTCAGAAAGAGGAGTGAGAATGTGAGAGGAACAGCCCTGCCGACCCCCAGGTCAGTGCAGGAGGCAGGAGGTGCCCCAGGTGCTGCAGCAGAGGTTCCCCCCCAGCCCGTGGTGAAGCCCCCAGTGAGGCAGGCTGTGCCCCTCAGCCCAGGGAGATTAGTCGTGGAGCAGATCCCCACCTGCAACCCGTAGAGGACCCCACTCCGGAGCAGGTGGGTGCCCGAAGGAGGCTGTGACCTTGTGGGAAGCCTGCGCTGGAGCAGCTCCTGGCAGGACCTGTGGCCCTGTGGAGAGAGGAGCCCAGGCTGGGGCAGGTTTACTGGCAGGACTTGTGACCCCACGGGGGGCACAGGCTGGAGCAGAGGCAGAGTGTGAGGAGCCTCCCACTGAGGAAGAAGGAGCGGCAGAGACAGCATGTGATGAACTGACCACAGCCCCATTCCCTGTCCCCCTGCACTGCTAGGGGGAAGCAGGTAGAGAAAATTGCGAGTAAAGTTAAGCCCAGGAAGAAGGGAGGGATGGGGGGAAGGTGTTTTTAAAATTTGGGTTTATTTCTTATTATTCTACTCTGATTTCATTGCTAATAAACTAAACTCATTTCCCCAAGTCGAGTCTGTTTTGCCTGTAACAGTAGCTGGTGACTGATCTCTCGCTGTCCTTACCTTGACCCATGGGCCTTTTGTTACACTTTCTCCCCTGCTCTGCTGAGGAGGGGAAGTGATAGAGTGGCTTGGTGGGCACCTGGCTATAAGAGAAAGTGTGAACACAAACTACAAAAATACAAGTGGGAATGACCATAGCAGGAAAAGAAAAGTATAAAAATTCCAAACAATATATTTAATGTCATAAGAATTAGTATATGGGAAGCAGAGGAAACAATTTTTAAGCAACAAAAATTGTAAGAAACTTTTACTCTAAAAGCACCAATGTATTACACTAACAAAGCACTACAAATAGGAAAACTGAAGTACCATCCCTTTCCAGAACTTCACCTGAACCGTCCTAACTGCTATTTGACAACATATTCATGTGGTTAAATCCATGTTACGATTGGCATGACAGTGCCAATTAAAGTGTGGACCAGGTTTTATTTTATCTATACCATTTATTTGGTTGGTTTTCTTCTATTTACTTACCCTTACTGTCCAACTTAAGGCAGATGTCAATGTTATTTAACACTGATTCTCATGCAAAGTCTAACTTTTAATGGGTAGGAAGACCCCTTTTCTTTATAAAACCAAATTCAGACTTGCATACCAATTCAATAGGATATATAATAGTTTTGTAAACACCTTGGTTATTTGGGAAATAAGCTAATAGTAAAATTGACAATTTTTGAGCCAAGGTAAGCAAGAAATCTTTCCAGACTTCTCCCCCAAAATTAGCATCTACATACTGACTTCATACTTTCTTTGGCGCTTTAAGCAGGCACAAGAATTTTCTGATAACTGAAGTTCCATTATTTAGATTAATAAACACTTGCACAGGATAACACAAAGCAAATACTGCTGCACCTTTACTATAATCAAATAAAACAGCAAGGAACAATTCCCACTTATTTCTTTCTACAAAAAGCAGCACAAGTAGTAAGATTTCTGCAAGAATTGCTTTTCAAGAATCCTCTCACATTGTCCTTAGATGGATGAGGGGGGAAACGAAGGAGAAACTCACACAGGAAAGGACTGTATGCTTCAGCTGCAACCTTTAATGACTTCTGTGGGTCCAAGGTGACCATCAGAGGTACTGCATGCCTCTCAAAAATCCCCAGGTTACACCCGATCCTGAGCACAAGTAGTGACAGCTCAGCTAGGCAGAGAATGCAGCCTAGAAAAACGGGAGAAGGAATCCATCCTTCCTGCTTCATCCTCCAAGGCCATCCATTCTCCTCTACACTCCAACCATAGGTTCCTCAATATTTTACTTTGAAATGAATACAGTACATGGTGTAAGTACATTGGAGGCACACAAAATGCACAGGATTTCTAAGCAAGAGGCCCAGCAAGGGTTTCTCCCAGCTTACCTGTGCCTTTGGGAGACACTGATTTTCCAGTCTGCAGTTTAGCTTGGGGGTTACTCCTGTATGACCACATTCGCAATTCAGTATTCAGAATGTACTGGTAGGGAAAACAAGATGAAGGTTGTTTTTTTGTTTTTTTTTTTAAGAGCCACAAATGAGCCACAGAAGCCACTCTTGCATTTCCTTATCCAGCCATTCTTAGTCCAACTCAAAAAGGCCATTTACCTTATGAGGGCATATCAGAACTAAGAAAAAATACAAACTATCATATTAATTAGGGGCAGAGAATTATAGCTACTGAAAACCTGTCCAAATTAAAAAAAAAAAAAAAAAAATAAATCACTTGGGAAATATTTGATTGCTGAAAAGGTACTAATGTAAATAAATAAATAAATTGTAAATGAAACTATATATATATATATATATATATATAAAATGATCAAAATCCAAAGAAGTTAGAAAACAGAAGATCTGAACTGAAGAGAAATTCATTCTTAGGCATAAGTCTCTGACAATAGCAATCATTGAGGAATTCCTCTAGCTTTCAGGGAACATAAAACTTCTCAGGGGCATGAGCTAGGAAACAGCAAAGCAGCTGAAGTGCTGAGGCTCCCACACAACATCTAAACCAGGTTGGGTTCAGCCCTGTCCAAAAAGCTGCTGGGGAAAATACTACACTGTCTGCTATGAGGACTCACAATGAGATCAATCTATTCCATTTCTCTGATATTATAACCTCAAAACTTGACTGTTTTCTAAGCACATTCAAGTTGTGGTATCAGCAGACTCAAACTTTAAGTTATAATACATATCACTGTTCATATTACCCTGTAGATTGTAGAGGCACACACAGCAATTTGCTTAACTGCAGACCATGCCTGCTGCGTTGGACCTTTATAGGCATAAATTTAATAGTAGGGGTTTTCCCTAAAAATTTGTATTTAAAATGTATATAAAAACTCCTAACAATGTTCAGCTCTGCAGCTAAGAAGTTTATTTCATTTTGTTGCCTTTTAATTTACCTTACTTTTGAAGTAATAAAATATTTTACTTTAGTTCTTAGAGTTCTCCCCAAGTACTGTAAGCCTTCTGTAGGGTTGCAAAAGGAGTAAATAGGGATGATAAGACAGAGGTATGTAGAAGCATGAACAGCAAGTGTAGTAATAAAAATTCCTCTTTCTTACACTTAAGGAAACAAAATTCACCAAACGAAACAAACAGAAGATTTAAATTACATCAAAAGAAGGTTATTTTTCCACACAACAGCAGGGCAAGAGAGTGAAGGCCAAAGCTACAACAGTAACAGAAATAGATACATACAACAAAAGTTCAAGATTTTTGAACGCAAATGTAAAGATACAACTTCTGATCCAGAAAGCTGCAGAATACCAGAAGATGACTAGATATAACGGGGAAATACCACTGAATGCCACATGCTTATTTTTCCCAATTTATCCATTACTGGCCACTGCTGCAGATATGGTTCTAAGTAGTTAATGATTGCCCAGTAGAGCTTTAAGACATTTCTTATGTAAAATAAATGTACTAAACCTTTTAACATTCTCCACAAATTTGTCTTCTAAAGCCCCCAATCACTATTATTCTTTCCCCCTGATTTTTTTCACATGTCAGTATTTTTCTGCAATTGAGACATGTGAAACCTAGAATGTAACTGCTTCAGTCTCATTACCATGTCAGACCTAGATTTTAATTCCTGAATACGTTTTACGTTTTGAACAATCAAAAGAAACATACTTTTTTTTTTTTTTCTTTTTCCTGGATGTTTCAAAAGCTTTTTCCCAACTTAGTATTATTTTAATAACTTTATTCAAATAATTAATGGTTATTAAGTAAAGCCAAATAAATAAATCCTCCTTACCAAGAACAGATCTCTTTACATCACTGCCAGATGGTGCCCTAAAAACTCAATACTCTCGTATTTTATGAGAACCTTTTGTTTATGATTCTTGAGCCAGATTCACTCCATGTGATTGCATTCACATATATACACCAGTTTGAATTAATCAGTTTGGGAGTACAATTTCATGAGGATCAAATGTTTTATTAAAGTACAGATATCAGATTTCTTCTTTACTAATATGTAATTCAGTCTTTAAATATCCGATATATCACATAAGGTCCCTTTATTAGAGCTGTGTGTTTATCATTTATGATACTACCTTCATATAGAGAACAGACTGTGAAGCATGTGGACATGGGAGTTTAACTGACTTTAAAAGGTCTAATTTTCTGAATAACTGCTCTCCAAAGCAGTGAGGGACTCACTATGTAGCTTTATTGGTTTCTGGACCTTTTTTTCCAAATATTTTGTTTGCCATCTTTCCCGGAAAATAAGCTGAATTGTAGGTCAGGTTAATAGAATTAATTGATTTATTCATCTGTTCTATTATTTCTTTGACAGTTTCGATGCATACTACCATCTTTGTGATCGCTATCAATTTCTAATATTTCCTTGCATGTTCTTCTTTGTTCTATAATGTCGTCTTCTATTAATTACATATGCTGGGTTTTAAAGGTTTACTTTAAAAATAAATTTTTTCCTTGCCACTGTAGGACTCAACTTCAACTGTTCTAAAGAAGGCTAATATTGTGCCAATATTTTAAAAACAGAAAGAAAATGACCTGGATAATAGGCCTGTCAGTCTGATATTGATACATGGCAAAGTAATTTGAACAGATGATATAAAGTTTAATTAATAAAGAATTAAATAAAAGTAACAAAATTAGTGCTAATCGACATATGCTTAGGAAAAATACCTTAAAAAAACTTTGGGTTTTTTATTAACCAGATCATGCCTAGCTGATAAAAATTATAGGTTACTACTATTATATTTTCACTTCTGTAAGGTATTTGTCTTAACACAATAACCCATTTTAACTAGGGATTAAGATATCAATAGATCAAAAAATAAAGCTTAGTCAGAACTGGTCATATGAAAATACGAACTTTGTTAGTCACTGATTGGATATATTTCTAGTGAAGCCTGGAAAGCATTGGTTCTTGACCATTCAGTATTTAGCATCCTTATAACTTACCAAGAACAAAGAATCAAGTAATTTAATGACAAAGTCTGAGGAAAAGGAGAGGACTAAATAATGAAGAAACCTGGTACAGAACAGCATAATCAGCTGGCAAATCCAGGCTCACTCTATGTGTGTGTACACAAAAAGTGCCCACAGGACCAAAAATGCAAGACCTACCCACAGGGCAGGGGACTCTCTTCTGAGAAGCACTGGCTATGAAAAACTGTTTGGGGATTCAGGCCTGTTATCAGCCGGACACGATTTCCCAGTTGAACACTGTAGCCAAAAGTGGAAACGCACAGTAGCAAGTGCTACTAAACATAGCAATGGAAAGATATATTGTGCAGCAATAGAAAGGTTATGTTAACTGGGTAGATGGCAGTGGTATGGGTCTATTGGAATTCTGTGCCCAGTTCTCTTACCTTAGTTCCCAGAAGAAACCTGAAAACTTTGAGGAAGTTTAGTGGAAATACATCAAAATAATTAAAAGGCCCGAAAAAATGTCTTACAGTAAGAGTCAAGAAATT
The DNA here is from genome assembly GCF_963210335.1 of Falco punctatus. Taxonomy (NCBI): domain Eukaryota; kingdom Metazoa; phylum Chordata; class Aves; order Falconiformes; family Falconidae; genus Falco; species Falco punctatus. The sequence goes on from NC_137582.1 coordinate 26,589,228, forward strand.
AAGTCTCCCCTGGTTATCAATAAGAATGCTACAGTTTGACTTGGACATGCACATACCTAAAAGAGGAAAATAAAAATGATGGTAGAGTTTTGATCAAGCACTCAAAGATACAGCAAAGATGTAAGAAAATGGCTGGAAACCGCAAACAGGCAAATTTAGACTCAAATAGGCTGAACATTTTTAAAAAGAGTTCTCCAATTTCAAATAAAACTATCAACAATACAACAGATTATTTATAGAAAAGTTAAATTCAGCATTTAAATTCCTCTATTCAGAATTGGTAAGGCTACATCTGGAGTACTAAATCAAACTCTGGGCTCCCCAGTATGAGGGGAAACGTGGACCTACTGAATAGAGTCCAGTGAAGGGCTACAAAGATGATTAAGGATGGTTCATTTCTCAGATGAGGAAAGGCTGAGAGAGCTGAGGCTGTTTAACCTAGAGAAGAGAAGACTCAGGGGGAATCTCATTTGTGTATGCAACTACTTGAAGGGAAGGTGTAAAAATGATGGAGCCAGGCTCTTTTCAGTGGTGCCCACTGGCAGAACCAGAAGCAATGAGCATAAACAGAAGGACAGGAGGTTCCCTCTGAACATCAAGAAATAATTTTACTGTGAAGTCATGCAGTCTCCATCCTTGGAGGTGTTCAAAAGTCACCTGTATGTAACCCTGGGCAATCTGTTCTAGGTGGCCCTGCTTGAGAAGGGAGGTTGGACAAGGTGACTTTGCAAAGTCCCTTCCAACCTTAATCATTCTATGACTCCATGAGTCTGTGATAGTTGGGCTCAACTGACACTGGTTACTAGGTCATACTAATTCTGGTATCTGATAAGTGGAGTACTGCAGGATCTATGCTAGGAACAATGTTGTGTAACATCTTTATCAATGACCTGGAGGAAAGGCTGACTTGCATTACCATCAAATTTGTAGATGACGTCAAATGAGGAGGGAATCCATTCAAAGGCAGCACTGCCATTCAGAGTGGCCTAGACAGCTGGGAGGAAAAGGCTTACACAAACCTGATGAAACTCAATGTGGACAAATGCAATGTCCTGGGTTTGGGAAGGAAGGAACTCTTGCAATGGTACAGGCACTGCTTGGCTGAGGCAGCTCTGCTGAAAAGTACCTGGGGTTTTTGCCGAACACGAGCCAACAGTATGCCCTGGTAACAAAGGCGGTCAACAGCTTCCTGGGCTGTATTAAGAAGAGCACATCCAGTAGACAAAGGGAAGTGATTATCCCCTTCTACTTGTTAGGCCACATCTGGAATACTTCACCCAGTCTTGGGAATTCTATTATAAAATATTGACAACTGAAGCAAGTTGGACAAAGGATTATCAAGATGATCAGGGGGAGAACTTACCCTGCAGAAGACAGAGAGGGAACTAGACTTGTTCAGCCTTGAGAAGACTTTAAGGGGGGATTAACAGCAGCCTTGCAATATTAAGAGGAGGTCATGAAGAAAGTAGAGGCTGGGTCTTAACAGTGATGCACGCCAGAACAAGAAACACAGGATATTAATTGGAACAATAAAGGTTCAGACTGGGTATGAGAAGACACTTTTTACCATCAGGACAATAAAGCCTTGAACAGGTTGTCCAGAAAGCACCTGCAGTCTCCATCCTTGGAGATTTTCAAGATCAAACAGGATAAAGGCCCAACCCACCTGGTCTAATGTCAGAGCCAACCATGCTTTGAACAGGACACTAGACCTCTTGAGGTCCTTTCCAACCTGACTTATTATAGGATAGGATATTGTTTTAAGGGTATGCTGTGCCTCAAATCATAACAAAATTTTGCCTAAAATACACCTTTTGCTTTGCAACTAGTCAAATTGGATGTTTTTTCCCGGCTATTTAATTTATGTATTTTAGGTATCTATCATTCCCTTACATGTTCTACTTCGTAGACATAATTTTAAGTAGTCTAGGAACTTAAGTTAACTTTCAGTAAAAAAAGACAAGTTAGATTTCTCATTAATGTCATTGTATGAAGCAACCTTATTATTATTAAACTAGTTGCTGTATCAAAAATACTGATTTTAATTTTAACATAAAAGGTAAACCACATAGGACAGTATGCACTGTATTTTGTTATCCTGATGCACAAGCAAGAGTTGCACATGCAACTGTTATTAGAGTTTACATGTGTCAATGCACAGATGTCAAGTTGAAACACCACCCCTAAAAAAAGGGAAATGATGGGGAAATGATGGGGAAATAATCAAACACTAAGACAACACTTTTAGGTGTTCCTTCTTTTTCTCTGTAAAAGCATCAGAGATACTGAAGAACAAAATAACCGCATTCAAGACTCCCTCAAATCTGTGTTTTTAACAGAGCATGAAGTGTTAGATTGCTGTTCACATCATCCCAACAAAGTAAGCACTTTTATGTTTAAGGCAAACCACAAACAAAAAATCCACTACTACATCTTTCAAGTGTAACTCCTACAGTAAGTTATCATACAGCTTGTGGTTACCTGCAATGACTTTCGTGAACAAGCAGGATTGTAAGTGACTCATGGCTACTCTGATCTCGTGATTTATATAACTTAATAAAAGAAGCTCCAGGAGAAAATGAGACTAACATAATCACATAGCATCCAATATATAGAAAAGTGGACTGCATTGTACAATATATTAATGACATAATGGAAACAGCTCACTGGATGTCATTCCCTAGAGCCTCTGACTCAGTCACTTGTAGTGGCTTTTGGAAACATGTTCCACTTTACATATTTAAGCCCTATAGAGAGAATATCATCAAAGGTTCAGCATCAAACCAATTCATTGTTTTCATCTCCAGATCTGTTCCCTGGTTATTTTAACTGAATAGGCCTTCACTAAGATATAAAAGCTGCAGAAATAGCTATTTCCTGTGTCCCTGATGACTTTATACATCTAGTGAGGTTTAGAGTGCATGATTATTTTTGTAATAAACAATAATCATGTTACAAACATTAATTACATAGCCTCAAAAGCCCCAGGAAGTTATGCATTTACACACAGAGTGGGATGTAAATCTGCAAATAAATAAGATAAAATGTATCGAGTTTTTTTATTTTTCCTTAGGTTTCTTATGGATATTGAAATTATATCTAGAGTTTTGATAACCTACCATCCTCAAAGACTATAACTGTAATTGCAGCTGCTTAGTGTGTGGAAAGTAAAAAAAAAAAATAAAAAAAAAAATCAAGCTGTAGGCATTTCAAGCTAGGTAGAAAGAATTTTGCTATTCAAGTTTAGGGACGTTTCCCTATGTGACTGACATGGTCATGACGCAGTTCTGTGCAAAAGAATAAAATAAGACTTGAGACACCTTAACCCTACAGATATTCAAAATGTCTTTTGCTGCAAAGAAAGACACCTTGTGACATTTTGTTTTCTTTCTTCTTTATAAATTCGCTAAAAATATCCTCCCTATAAGCTGTTCAGAAACATTTTGGTAGTCTTTCTCTGCACTCTCAGAACAAGGATAACTTTGTTTATATTTTCTTGGTATTTTTCCAGTTGGCCATTCAGTGTGCATTCCGATACATTTTATATGAAATAAATTATTAAGAATACATTTAAATATATTATTCCATTTTGGAGTCTGAGGAGCAGAATTTGGCTCCAATTATCTTTTCTTGTATTTAACTAATCTTATTTCACGATCCTGCAAATTAAACAGAAGTAACAGCATAACTATAATAAGGAAAGACCAAATAGAAAAACCTACAGTTGTTACTCTGACATTACTGAGGAACAAGTCAATTCACAGGAGAACTTGAGCATATATTTTATTTGAATTATGAGTAGAATTCAAAAGTTAGCTGTTTACACATCATTAACAGTTTAACACTAACTTCAACTGTCCAAAACCTTGACATCAATAATAAGCTCCACATCCAGGTTCTGTCTGTAGTAAACTGAGGCATGTTTCAAGAGGTAAAATTATCCTCTTTCTTGAAGATAACTATCTTTAAATGGAATAAGTAAAGGTGCTCATATTGCTTCATTGACTAAAGACTAAACTAACTTATAGGTGACTATATTTAGATAAGACAAAATTAAAAGGACCATCTAAGCATTTCTTGAAATGCTGTTCTTACATGGAGTTAAAAATAGGGAGAGATTTGAGAGGCAGCAAGATATACTTCTGCAGAAGCATAGGCTGCAAAATTAAAATGAAGAAAAAGGTGGCCTTGGTACTCAGTGGGACAGAGACCATAGTGACAACAGACATGAAAAAGGCTGAGGCACTAACTGCTTTCTTTGGTTCAGTTTTTACTTCTAAGGTGTGCCATCAGGCTTCTTAGGTTCCTGAACCTAGTGATAAGAGTCTGGACCGTTATCCAGAAGACTGGATGACTAAGTAAGGATGCACTTAAGCAAACTGGACATACACAAGTCCATGAGACCAGATGGGCTGTATCCAAGGATGATGAGGGAGCTGGCCAATGTCACTATGAATCTATTTTCTATCACCTTTGAAATGCTGTGGCAACTGTGAGGAGGGAAGTTCCCCTATGGCTAGAATTAGGTAAACATTACACCAGCGATCAAGAAAGGAGGTACCAGAGAACTACAGGTTTTTCAACCCAAACTACATCCCTGGGAGTAGTATGAAGTAAATGCTCCTCACTGTCACAACCAGGCATATATAGGACAAGGAGGTGGCTGGGAACACCTGGCACAGATTTACTAAAGGCCAATCATGCCTGATCAACCTCTCTGCTTCCTATGATGAGATGACTGTCTCAGCAGGTGAGAGGGGACAAGCAGTGGATATTGTTGGACCTTAGAAAGGCTTTTTAAAGAACATTCTCATAGGCATATTGGTGAAATATAAACTCGATGGATGGATTACAAAGCAGGTAAACTGGCTGAACCACTGAATCTAAGGACTGTGAACAGCAGTACAAAGTCCAGCTGGAGGCCACTTAACTAGTGACATCTCTCAAGGGTCAATTCTGGGGCCAAGGCCTTTTAACATCATTGTTAATCATCTGGACAATAGGAAGGAATGCCCTTCAGGTTTGCAAATGATAACAAATTGGCGGAGCAGCTGAGAACCACTGGAGGGCAAGGCTGCTACTCAGGGGGACCACAGAAACCAGGAGAAAAGGGCTGACAGAAACCACATGAAATTCAACCAAGGCAAATGCTGAGTCCTGTAGCTGGGACAGGTGGGCACCATGAAACAATACAGGTTGGGTGCTGCCCAGCTGGAAAGACCAGGAAGGACAGGAAGGCTGAGGGGTTTTAACGGCTTTATTCAAATGTATAATGGGAGGGTAAAGACAAACCAAAGCCACTCTCCTATCGGAGGTGCTCAGGGAAAAGACAAGAAACAGATACAAGCTGCAACAAAGGAAAAATTTAACAATTTCCACAACATAAGGTACGCAAACATTAGAACAGCTAAGCAAGCAAATCAAATACTGAACACAGCTGAGAGAGTTGTAGAATCTCCATCCCTGATGATCCTGGAACCTTGACCAGGTAAGGCCTCAGGCAACCTGATTTAAGTTAGCCCAGCTTTGAGCTGGGGTTAGACTAGATGATCTCTGGAGGTGCCTTGCAATATAAATTATTGTATGTTTCTAAATAGTTCTATTATATATATTATATATTAATAACTATAAATTAATAATTAATACATTAATAAATAATGTGTCCCTGAATAAAGAATTTCCTGGATGAAAAAGTCTGATTACATTTTAAAAACATTATCAGTGAAAGGAAAATGTCTTGCATAGTAATCTAAATAAAAAGCACAGCTTTCCTCCTATTCATAACTCACGTCACTTATTCATGCTTTGTCTTTCCAATATGTAAAACCCATCTTCAATACGAATCAGAACTAAAGACAAGGTCAAGACTTAATAATTTAGCTCTTAATTGAAGTTCAGTGAAATATAGGTAACAACACTGAAGAAAAAGATGTAGAAAATCTCACTTCAGCAGCTGCTTATCATTACGTATATCTAGACCCCTCTTTATTCTGATTCCATAGGTGTCTAAACTCAAATGCAGTTGCACTCTGGGGTGGTAGGTTAATATCCTTCTAAATCTATCAACATGCAAAAAGGCAAAGCAAAGATGTTCTCCCTACTCTCAGAGCAAACCAAACATACCTGAACAGTGCACAGTACAGCACAGCTGGCACATTTGTTTTCAGGATGGAACTTACGATAGTCATCATAATTTCATAAAAACTGATCTAGGCACCATAACACTTAGCCCCCATTTTGGTTCACCCTTAGGAGACTCTAAACCACATCTCTTGCCTCCAAAAATATTTCTTAACAGTGAGAGGGAAATTCTTTATCTACCCTTTGTGTTGATACTAATAATTTTTTAGCCAAGAATGCATTAAATACATGGCACCTTTGCTATGGCCATTATCTAAGGATACAGAGGTGTGGATTTCTGTGCCTTCTAGAATTCTGCATACCTTTTTAACAGACAACCTGTCAATTCAAAGTACAATCAATTCTAGATTAAGCGCTTTCTCTTTCTAACTGTAAACCCTAATCTTGGGACTCCAAAACCCAAGACTAATAAAATGGAGGGAAGGAGAGAAGAGTGTTTAAAAACTAGAAAAATTTACATCCTTGAGTTATGAGCCAAGAGTCTTTTTGAAATAAAAACGATGCTCTTGTATTTTCTAATACAGATCCTATTATAAAATTCTGACTCTGCTTATTATCCTTCTTGCTTCCTACATACTTTTTCCAGCACATGCTGAGTTTTCTGATGAAGTTTCAAATAAAACATCAAATTATTAACCCAAGACATGTATGAAATTCAAACAAACGTATGAATGAGAATAAAGAGAAGCAGGACATGTTGTTTTTGGAGTCTGGTGATGCTGGATTAGCCTGTAACTAAGACTTTGTACTCCTCACTGCACAGGTCCCTATTGCCTCAGTGATGCTAATTTGTAACACTACAGTATAAATCATGGGTTGCTGTACTCAAACTAAGACTTTAAAAGAACAGATAATCTCAGTATAGCTCAAAAAGCCTGTCTTCTGCAGGGGTGTACACAATTCTTTAAATCAATAACTGTGTCACTGCATATTACTATCACTATATGCTTAGTTTTTTCCAGCCCAAGAAGAACACGTCCTAAGTTTCATGCTGTATTTCCTGACAAGTTAGTGTTTTATACTAAACTTAGACTTCAAGTGACCTGACAAGAACGATGTTTATCTACTACTTAGGCTGCTAGATACTAAGATATGTTTCCCTTGTTCCTAGATCAGCCAAGCCAGCCTCAATCCCATTCTGTGATTCCGACTGGGAGCCATAACAAGCAGCAGCACAAAGATTTTAACAGGAGGTTAGGGGGCTCAGAGCTTGTCTCCTGGTGATAAAATTAGAGAGGAGAATTAAAGTGATTACACTCTAAAAATGACTTACTAGAAGTGACAGGGTTTTTTTAACCTAAATATTTTTTAAGTACCAAATTTGTCACTCCTGTAAGTTATATGTTACTAACTGTAAAATTATTTTATTGCAGCAGTAAAAGAAATGAAGTACTTTTAGCGAATGTTTTTAGATAAATCAGGAACCTTGTATTCAATTCATGTTTTATTTGCTTATATAAGGATTCTTTTATTTTTGACTGAGTTGCTGCAGACCTCTGAATCATGAAAAGAAATGTGTGTACCCATTGCACTGCCAGCCCCCCAGTTAGGCTCTCCTGAGCCAAAGCAAGCCACTGAGCAAGGCAAACTTAAAAACTAGGCACTTAAGACTACTGTGGTAGTCTAGTGACGATTTAGAAGATGTGTCCAAAGGAGAGACAGAAACTATAACACCACACAGGTTGCACACTGCAATTATTGTGCACAGTTCTGAATACTGTGTGTGCCAGTTAAGGCCAAATCCTTCCCATTATACTTCAAGAGCCTCGACTCAATTTAGACACTTTATTTTCTGTAGATCCCACTCCATCACATCCTAATCTGCAGCCCCTTCCTTAAGATGCAGCACTGGCAAAACAGATTCAGAAGAATATGGTGGATGTCTGTCTTAACCTTTCTTAAAGTGCCTTCTAGTTCACCAGCTTCAGAAGACCAGGAATTTGCTTCCAGTAGTCCCTTAGACCTTGCTCTGGTACCTCAGGAACATTTGATGTTTTACATAGCATCTCAATCTCCAAGTCTTCATTTTATTGCTTGGAAGATGCTATTTCTAGTGGCAATAACAGAGTCATAGCTTCCTCCTGAAGAATCTACACCACAACTGCTTCCTCATTAACCATCCCCTTTCACTGACAAAGAGGGCTATGGTGAAGAGTCTTCTGGGAGCAAAGGGGCACCTATAGTATTTGTCTTAAGTACCACCTTAAGTTATCTACATCCAAGTTAGCACAGATTTAGAATACATGAAATATTATTTAAGTGTAACTGAAATCCTAAGTCAGGACTTAAATTCCCTGTTGAGCCAATAGCACCACAACTCTCATTTGCAGGTGGCAGTGAGATGTCCTCGTGTTTTGTGTGTGGCTGTAAATAAGCCCCTCCAGATTCCTCCCTAGCTCAGTGTCTGGGCAAGTATTTGAGGACTAGTTATTTGGGTTAGTTGGCAGCCGTAACCACAAAGTAAACCATGATATTACCCGAGATAGACCAGCAAAATTATGATCTAAAATTTCATGAGACCATCTAACTTGACCTAAAAGCCTCATTAAACTCAAGATGAAGACTGGCATGGGGAGGAGATGGTATTCCATATTGGTGAGGGACTTAACTGAAGAGAAATGTCTGACATATAGCTAGGTTTGACTTTGAAATTAAACTCATAATTATAAGAAATAAACCATAACCATTCTCTACAGCATGCTTTTCAAACACAGGAATTTGGTAAAAAAAAAAAAAAAAAAAAAAAAAAAGGTTTGGTGATTTGTTTCTCTATTAAAACTGAGTCTATATACATTGATTATTAATAAAGTACAACATTATGAAGATGAAATGAACTGTATCTGTGCTGACTACAGTAGAATTTCATGGTTGTCAGTATACCACTCTACAGCCACTGAAAACTAGAAATCAGACTTGAGGACTAAGTCTTCAGACGTGCCTTTCTTTGTTGGTTTTTTTTTTGGTTGAGCATCTGTCCTAGTTCACTTATTGAGAATTCATCAGTCTAACAGGTGATCTAAAAAGAATGTTTTAAATTTATATCACAGAAAGAATGGTTGATTGTGAATACATTTTATGATACATACTCAAAATAGATATTTAGAGTGTTAATATGTTACTGCAAACATGGTATGAAAAATCACATGAGTATAAATCTTTCAGTTTGTCCTCTTCTGGTAGATATGGAAACCAACACAGACTGACAAATGATTTCCTTTCAACATGAAAATATTCACATGTGCACATGACCAGTTTTAACAACTGAACATCTGAAATGACTACAATACTCAGTAAAGTATTCAGGGGAATTTGTGAAAGTAAATTCTAGTATTTGCACACATAAAGGTTTAGATCAGAGCCTGTCTCAGAATGTAAACAAATATTAGTTAAAAAAAAAAAAAAAAAAAAGTCTTCAAAGGAAGGCCAGTGGCTGAAACCTCATCTTCAAATAATAGCTTGAAATCCTATTTTTAAGACTAGAAAGTATATTTTGGCTTGTATTCCAATCAATTTTGTGTAATTTTGATTATAATTTATCAGATAACAGAAAATCTGTAGATTTGGATAAGCAAGATTTGCTAGTTTATAACCATATATAAGCTACCATATCGTGTGGGACAATACAAGAGATTCAAATAAAGATTTCAGATGTTATCAAAGGTATATAATATCAATTTCAAAGGAAACTAATTATTCATGAAAAAGATTTTTTCTAGCAAATTTTAGAAACAAACCGAAACATTAAAAAAGCTGGAATTTATAAGTATCTGCTTTCACTTCTGCTCTTTTTAATGTCTGTGATAAACCTCACACTTAAAAAATATCAAATACTAAAAATATTACAGGTATTTATCTCTAAGTTCAATGGATGAGACACACAAGCCATAACTATCTTCAAGACACTTATTTAACCAAGGTCTCAAATGTTTGTTTCATCTCCACATACCTGTCTTAATAAAAGAATAAAGAGGAAAAAAGCAACACAAGAGACACCAACACTTCCTTTTTCACTGTCTTCACAGCTGGTGAGTGGAACCTGGAACCTACACTGCATTCATAGCTGGAAGTACAAAGACTGGCTGGAGGGGAAGGACACTGAAGAGGGGGAAGGTTGCTCTCTTTATCATATATATTTTGTCTTACAGCTACAACCATACATCCTGTAAACACAATCTAAAAAAAAATTTAAGGAGCTATGTTAAAAACGAGAACAATTTAGGTCTAAAATAGTAATGCCAATTGGAAATAACTAGCGATTTTCTAAGGCTTTTTTCCCCTCTGGTAACATACAAAATGCCAGATCTTCAAGTCATCCACATACATCTGGATACATCTCTGATATATCTTGTACCATCCTATTACAAACACTATGCACTAAACACGGTATACAACAAATTTACATAGACTCTGGAGATAAAAATCATCCAGTGAGTCTCAGTTATCTGATTTCAAACATTGTTAAGGGGCAATAATTTGTCATTTCAGAACACAAAGGGGAAGAATGATGCTCCTTATTGCAGACATCTCTTTCCAAAAATATTTCCAAATGCAGCTACTGCTTAAAGGTTTGGACTCTGATCCTTTTTTCCACAGCACAATGACAAAAAAAGCTCAGAAGCCAAGGACAGGGAAAGAGCTAATTTAGCATTTTCCCATTCTAAAATCCTCTGTGAAGGGGTTTTAAGTATGAAGAAGTGAGAATAGGTAGGTAACACATGCTAGAGCTAGTTTCATTATTAACTCTTCCTCTGTAATTTCAGGAAGGGTTAGAAAACAACAGGGAAGAGTGGTGGTGGGAGAGGAAGAAAATGTAATTTTTTATTTCTTTGTTGGCAACCTGAAGCAGGAAAGAAGGGAGAGGATCATAGAGAGTGACTATGTCAGGCAGAAAAGACTGATGATGGAATAACATAGACTTGGTTTTGATTCCCAGTTTTACTATTTATTTTTGATAGCATAGCAGAACCCGGTGTGTCTGTGTGTGTGTGTGTGTAAGGATTCTGGATCATGCACATTCTCTGAAGCCCAAATTCCTTTTGACCATGAAGCTCTTCTTCAAATTAAGAAACCTTCCTCATGGTTTCCTTTTTCCTCCTCTCCTGCCTTCAACTATTGTCCTTAAAAGCACAGTTTCAGAAACTCTCCCTTTTCCCTCTCTTCTTACTAACCCTGCACATAATCAGTCTCAAAATTAAACCACATTGAATACACTGTCTTCATTAGTTTTGCTACCAATTCATAAAACTTGCTATGTTCCATCTTTAAAAAGCAACTATTCCCTATTTCCAGTATAAAAAAACTGATGCTGGCAGTTCAAATGTTGTTAGCACAGGCTGGCACAGTAATTTCTTATGCATTTATCAGATCAGTTTTCATTACATCCAAAAATTATACCATAAAAGTAACATATCTGTATGTCCAAATAGCATCAACTTCTTCCTTCAAGTTGTCTCTTAATAAAATGGAGTTGTGACCCCAGCCAGGACTTCAAGACTCCACAATCCCAGGGAAGCCCACACTTAAACTTATTATCTTTTAAAACCCTTGCTTAATTGATGCCAAGTAGTTTTGAACTAGCATACCACTACCTTAAAGCTCACTTAATGGTACTATCTGTTTCTATCCAGCAGTGTAACTAACTGTTTGATTAAAAATTACATCCTGCTACTGCAGACATGTTTAGCTTTACAAACCACTGTATATCACAGCTTTACAAACCACTGTATATCAAACCCAGTCAGATAACTAACTTTGCAGATCTTGGCCAAGATACCTCAGCAATTACTGCAAAATAGTTTCTATCTTGTCTTAGAACACACCTTCAACAGGAAAGCTCAGGTTAGCCACAGTATTTTCTACATGATTAAACCCCACGTGGTGAGACAATGCTCCAGAGCAGGGGTCCTCAAACTTTTTAACCAGGGGGCCAGCGCGCGGATGCAGTGGCAGGCAGTCGTCTGCGGCTGCTTGGTTTCCCCCCCCAACCCCCGGCGGGGGCGGGGGGTCTGTAAATACCGGGAGCCATAGTTTGAGGACCCCTGCTACAGAGGATCGCGAGAAGACAGACTTCCATGTTTTTCATAGGACTTGGCCAGGACAACAGAGCCACAGAACCTGTGCCTGTTACTTGGACATCTATGGACACTTCAATAGGCCTGTGAAGACTGCCATACTTTGAAAGAAAATAGCCACAAAATCCCTTGGAAATGGTGCCATTAAAATGCATTCACCCCTGACCCAAGGAACACAGATTTATTTAAGGCCTCCTCAACGTAAAGGACTACACAGAATTTAATCAAGTAAGAAGCAGCTTACCTAAGCTAATAGGCTAACAAAAGTCCCTAGACAAGTTACATACAAGAGTTCATAAACAAATATCAAAACTATCTTTGAGATTTAAAAAAAGTAGTAGTATTTGATACAAACTTCTACCTGTAACATTTGAAAAATATTACTACAGCTTCTTACACAGGGATCTAAGAACAGGTCTGGGATTTTGTCATGCATCATTATTCTCTGATATATAAAGCAGTTCTTTGATACACTCTCTGATTGGCATTTCTGGGTGTACCCAGAAAACAAAGTACTTGCATTTGTTTAAACATGCAGCCATATGCATATATTCACAGAACCAGAGAGACTCTCTGTATGTTGGCATTTCCAGAAATCTAAAATTTTGCAGCCCTTTTTCTTAAACATCATTTACCTTTTCCAAAGCCACAGGTCTAAGGTCAGTTGCAGGCCATGCATTTGCAGAGCCTACACAATGGTGAAGCCTTCCTGCCATATGACTGATGATGCCCTCTCAAAGCACCTTTTCCCCTGCACAGCTCCACCCAAAGACATCTCCAACAGCTGTTATTTATGTCCATTCATTGATGGTTATTCTTGCTCACCTGTAGTCCTAGCACAAAGCCAGGGAGCACAGGAATGCTGGGCTAGATTAAATCATTCCTTCAGACAGATCTGGTCCATAAGGTGGTATTTCCACCCTTGGTTTTTATTACTCATCTATTGTACCCTCTAGCTTTCCATTTGGAGTTAAACATACCAGACACACCGTCACTGGAAACACATCTCAACACAGCCAAAGTTATACATTTTCCTTTGAAACTGACGAGATAGGCTGCACCTTACAGACAGCTATATAAAATGAAAAGCTTTGGCTATGCCACAAGTTACTATACCACCAAACCGTAAGGATTTAACTTTGACTTTTCTTTTTTTATTAATAGAGGCATAAGCATAATCCCCCAGGCATGAATGCCGGGAAAGCACGGCAATGACAATAAATGGTTAATGCTGTTGAATGGGCATAGCGACTGTACTCCCTGCCTGCAGCTAAGTATTGCTACTACAAAGGCATTCTTCTACTTATCGCTACTAATAGTTGTTTCTGGGCAGGTATGTATATAGGAACTGTAGTTTAAAAGGCGGGGGGGGGTGGGGGGGTGGAGAAAAAGAAGTCTAATTATTTTCTGTTACAGACCAGAGTTCTGCAAAGAAAATTTAATCCTTTTTCCAATATGGAAAGAAGCCAATTGTGCAGAAGTTTACTGCAATTTCAGTCAGTGTGTGAACTCCAATAACATTGATTATAACAGCCCCCTCCTCCTCCCTTTAAAAAAACCCAAAAAACTAACCCAAACAAAACCCCCACCCAAATAGGCTACTTAGACTGATAAATTCTTCCCTCTGTCTTTCCCTCCCCCATGAGTTGTAGCTTCAATACAGCCAGAACTTCCCCAGATCAGAGGACAGTGTCAGTGCAGGCTGACCAATCTCAGAGGGGTTTTTTTTTTCCTTTTTTTTCCTTTTTTTTTTTTTTTTTCTTCAAGATACTCCGTGTTAACAGCTTGAGGGGGTTCAATCAGCACTGCTTTGATCTCGGCTGGAACTATAATTATTTAACATTGTTACAAGGATTTCTATAATCCATCCTACCATTAAATCCCTTTTACACCCTCATCTTCTGAAGGCTAATCTGCATCCGTACACTCAGTTTGTCTCTTCAGCTGGTTTCATCAGGCTCTGGCATTCTCCAACATCCAGAGCGATCATTCTTTTTTTTCTAATGAAATAATTTTCTTTCAAATTGAAAAGCGCAAAAGGTCTTGTGCATTTGCTACCTTTTGATGAGATAGCTATATAACACCAATATATTCCACTGTTTGCTGCAAACTTCCTCCCAATTTCATAAAATTCATTTTCTCTGTGGTGTTTTCATTGAATTGATGATACATATGTGTGTGTCATATACATAGCTGAGGAAAAAAATATCAAATGAACACCAGTGGATGGTCTTTGAAAATACAGCAAAGCTAAGAATAGTAATAGTGTGCTCATTTCTTTCTATACTCTTCATAAATACCATAGGAAACACTGTATCCAAACTTAGGAAGCTAGATAAATAAATTTGGAGTGCTGGAAGAGAAAACAGAAATATTTTATAACTGTATGTTATGTAATGTAATGTAATGTATGCAAGACACACACTACATGGAAAAAGAACTTTAACAGAATCAAAGGAAATAATTGACAGAAAAAGACTAAACACAGAGCAGAGTAAAAATTAAAAACACAAACAAAATCAGACCAGGAATATAAAAGCAGGTGATCGGAAATTATGAATGATCAAATATGACTACAAACAACAAAAAAGCTTGTGGTTTTGGTTTTTTTTTTTTTTTTTGTCTTTTTTTTTAAAGAAATTAAACTTGACAAAGAAAATGACATTTTTTCTAGCACATGTGTACAAGTACATTGGGGAAACCGAGGAAACAGACTCTTTACTGCACATTTTGTGTGAAGCATTTTTAAGAAACCAAAATGTAAACACAGACATGTGCTCCACTAACCACTGCTGGACTGTCACCTCGATAGCCACCATGCTGTGACTGTCTGGTGGGTGATGGGGAACACAAGTGCAGGCAGGAAGGTAGGGGTGACAAATACAACAGGTAAGTACCATTGGGCCACGATTACAAGAGAGAACCGCACATAAGCTTAAGTGCTAAAGTTTTCATATGAAGTAAATTTATGCAGATAAATAATCTCATGTCCTCTATCTCACAATGCATACCTACAAGGTTAATTAAAAACCGTATATATGGACTTACTTTATTATTACAAATATTGCATAAGGAAGGCAAAAAGTGAACAGTGGGTAGTGTCTGTACAAAAGTAAAACTGAAGATAGAAAGCTGGCAAAAAATATAAACAGAATGGGCCACAATTAAGAAACTTGCATAGAGAAAATAAGAGCTTTATCTGGGTAAATTTTCTTTTATTCTCCTTATATGCTAAGATAAAGTTTAGTTTATCAGCTGACACCTGAGAAAATCGTCAAGCAACTGTCATAAATTTGAGATAACTGCTTGAACTTAGCTAATAACTAAAACAATAGGCAGTAAATTTAAGTGATTTTCAGAAGAAACTAAGAACCGCTGATTCTTCACACAGGGCATCTCAGAATACAACTTCAGTTAAATTTATGGCATTTTTTTATTTTTAAAGAAATGTAAAAGGTAATAAAAAATATTATGTTTCTTTAAGAAAAGAACTGTCCTTAGAAGCATTTTGGACCTTCTATATCACAATCCTTTTCTATCCCTGGGCAATATTTTAACATCTTCTCCTCTGAATTCATAATATTGGTATATTCCTATATATAGTTACAGCAAAAATATATACAGTTACAGCAATAATCTTAGTACTAGCAAATAAAACAAGATAAATAGTCATGTGCATTATGCCACCACAAGACTGTATCTCACTGCTGTAATCAGAGCCTTGAAATCCAATGGGGTTTTTAAAACTTTAAAAAAAAAAAAAAAACACCAAAAAAAAGGATTGCAGAAACAAAAAAAAAGTGTTATGTAAGACCTTACTATCCCACCACTAACAATGAAGTTGCTGTGAAATGAACACCAGCCTCAAGATTTATCTCCTACTTCTCAAAAGAAAAAATGCTATTCATTATAAAAGTACATGAGTTAAAACATCTTGTCTATTAACATAAATATTTTAATAAATAAAGTTTCAAAATTGTAAAGAGGTTTGAAAATCAAACAATTCCATGAAACAATGTTCAGTGATTAACAGAATCTCAAAACGTTACAATTTGAAGTCCTTATTTATTGTATTTAGAATTCTGGGTCTTGCTGAAGTAATTTACTCAACCTTTAAGGCCCTTTTACATTGTCAGAGAAGTGGAAAGGGGCCTTTAGCATTGCTTCGATTTGCATATCTAATAATTTATGCAAGCTAACAGTCTGCTGAGTATGTATAAAGTACAATGATAAAGGCTGCTTCTTCCTGGAAGAGCTTCTGACCTAAGGCCACAGTCATACAAACACTTACATATGTGCTTAACTTAATGCATGCGGGTAGTTCTTTGTTTAATGGCATGCTCATATGCATTAAATTAAATGTTTGTAAATGCCATGAAAGATGGGAGCCTAGAAGACGAAAAACATTCTTCTAAAAGTAATTTTTGTTTTCTCATTACTTCGAGAGAAAGAAATAAAGAATTGTTGATTCTTTATTCAAATGCCAGGTTAGTCTGAAAAAAGATTTAAGCATGTATTCCTTCCACTGTTCTATAAAGTCTTTTTACTTGCTGAATTAAGATATTTTCAGATGCTCATAAATATACTTATTCTTATCTCCCATTAATAACAAGGTCCAGGTGGATGAACACTCCCCTCGTGACTGTGGCTAACAGTCTTCCTCCTGAAAGGTAAGTCTTTTTGTGAGTCTTATGCAAATGAATATATACATTACATTCATTATATACATTCATACATCAACCAGTGCCCCTCCACCCCACTTTCATGAGACTCTACCTGCAGTGCTGCATTCAGCTCTGGAGCCCCCAACATAAGAAGGACACGGACCTGTTGGAGAGAGCCCAGAGGAGGGCCACGAAGATGATCAGAGGGCTGGAGCCCCTCTGCTATGAAGACAGGCTTGAGAGAGTTGGGGTTGTTCAGCCTGGAGAACAGAAGGGTCTGGGGAGACCTTATAGCTGCCTTCCAGTACCTAAAAGGGCCTACAGGAAAGGTGGGGAGGGGCTTTTTGCAAACGCACATACTGATAGGACAAGCAGTAATGGCTTTAAACTGAAAAAGGGTAGATTTAGATTAGATACAAGGAAGAAATTCTTCACTATGAGGCTGGTGAGCCCCTGGCAGGGGTTGCCCAGAGAAGCTGTGGATGCCCCATCCCTGGCAGTGTTCCAGGCCAGGCTGGATGGGGCTTTGAGCAATCCGGTCTAGTGGAAGCTGGTCCTGCCCATGGCAGAGGGGTTGAAACTAGATGATTATTACGGTCCCTTCCAACCCAAACCACTCTACAATTCTACAATTAATAGGCTAGATACTAACTCCACTGGCATCAAAGTATACTTTTCTATTCACTTCAACAGCACCAGAAATGTTAATGATATATTTTGAGATCCTTTATATTTAAAGACAAAGTTTGACTACCTTGACATAAAATAACAAATTTCTGCCCCTTCTTAAAATTTAAGTTAGCATAAATTACTGCTGATTTTGGGCATATAGCTGTCTAACAGTATCCACAGTGCTTACTACCACATTTCTGGAGAGAAGACAATGTTATGCTTAGGAATATTCGACAGCATGTTACTCTACAAATACTCCCCTAACATCAACCAGGGCATCCCAGGGAGTGATGAGTACTCCAGCCAAAGGTGGCCGTGTTATGTTACTGCAGTCAGCTTCAGTATTTGCTATTCTTTATTTATGCATACAGACTGCTTAATATAGATAAAGCAAAGCTCTGACTGCTGGTGAGCAAAATAAAGTCATATTTCACAGTTATGATGTCATCAAAGGACTATATTTCATGGATATAACATCTTTGAAAATGTATACATAAAGTGGTATCCCCAAGGAGCACTACTTGCTAAGTCTGCCTGAGGTCCAGCAAGGTGGACCTCCTTAATTTCCATTTAAGGTACATTAAGATTTGAATATCAAGGAAGTCTAAATAGCCTGAGGGTAGAAAAGGCATTCTGAGTTTCATACGCTGCAGCATACTTGCCATATTACATGAATTTTTCTATATATTATGTGCTGTGTTATCTTCAACTCACTCTTCTTACATTTCAGCACACTATTTTCCTTTTATGCATTTATCTATGCATATATGCTTTATATATTATATGTAATTACAAAATTACAACTCAAGTGAATCTTATATAAACTATCACTGATGCAGTCTCAGAATTTCCGATCTTGAAAATAGACTTTGATTACTTTATTCACTCTAAACCAATATCACTGTACTATCAGCCTTAAGGAATACAGGCTGCTAAAATAATTTGGTTCCATTTTTCCAAAAAGGAAAACTGATAGGATTATTTTCATGATAAATTAATTTTACCATGTAATTGCAATTATGACTTCTAATTAATGAATGGTTTCAGCCTCACTAACTAGGTCAGCATTTTTTCTTTTAAAAATATATCATTTTTCTCTTTAGATAAGCATCGTGATATGTCCAAGCTTTGGGGAAATGCACATAGCATTTTTATAGGGCAATGGTCCCAGAAGCTGAGAAATGGTGAGGGTAATGTGACATACTTCCCTACATATTCAAGACATTTTTTGTCTCCTTTATAAGAAAAAGTAAAAAGCAAGCAGATAGCAAAAAGCTTTTTAATAGGGAGGTTCACAGTTTCTAGCTATTAAGAGCAGTACTTAATTTCTTGACTGAGTATCCCAGCATTAGAACACTGAACAATGTGAGACCAATAGATGAATCAGTAGAGCAACTGATCTATTACATTATGCTTGTCAATACACATATGACATTGTAGAATATATTGACTAAAGGCAGAATTCAAGAACTGGTTTTCTGTAATCAGATATATGCCTACACAAAAGTATTAAAGCAATCTGAAGCTTACTTTGTGCATCATTTTACAACAGTCCAATGCTCTTCGTCCATTGCTCTGTCAGATCACATGTTTGAAAGTACAATAACAACACACAAGAACACGTTTCCTGTGTCCCCTGAAGACGTCCTCTGGCACATATATACCATTTAAAATACACATTGTTTGTCTCCCATTCACATCCCTGTCAACAACCGTACCACACCATTCTTGCATTCCAGATGATTCATGCATTGTGGCATAAAGATACAGGAAAAAAAAAAATCAGGTAAGTTGTAACTATTAAAACAATGATTAGCAGGACAAGATGAGAGAAAAATAATTTCCTTGGAAGAGGCTCAAAATTTGATGGCTAAAATGTTATGGATATAGTAATTAAACTAAATGCTAGCTCTTATCGAACTGCAACACACCAAAATATTTGTTGTTTTGTTGTAGTTTTTTTTTCTTTTTCTGCTGCTAGAAATAGTCACATATTTAGAGAGCACCTCTTATAAAGGAATTTTCCATGAAAATTTGAGATCCAATACATACTTTGAAAAACCGTCAATATCAAATGTTAAGCAGTTCTGTAAGCAGGGAAAAAAGTTTGGTTTTGAGAACAAGTCAATAAAAATCATAAAGTAGAAATCACAATAGTAAAAATATTAACTAAATAAAGTTTAAAATTATACATACTTTATCAGATCATAACAAACAAATGAAGCATTTTACAATGTTGCATTACACCAACCTTGAAAACAGGATTGTGTTACACCTAAGAAAATTCTCAGTGAATGCTTATCATGAGTGTTGTCCAGATAGTCATATTTTTTTATGGGAATTAGTATTTATATATGCAAGCCAAAGATTTATGAACTGATTAGTAGTTCTGGCACCATAGTGTAAGTATCAAACTTCAGATAACTTAATGAAGAGGTTTTTCACAGAATGATGTAATTTGAAATTCATTCTCTTTCAAGAACCCCCCAGCCCAAAATGCATATATGCAACACTCTGGAACAGTATGTCCATACTATACATTATACTGTCTTTCTAAATTATCCACAATAATCCATCATTGTGGTTATATGCTGATTAAGCATATTTAATATTGAAGCAACCATATTGACATAAAATCAGAGAAGTACAGATCTGAATGAACCCACCTTGAGTATTTTCTCTATGTAAAATATGATTTTTACAACTATATCCTCAATATTTGAAATATATCAGATTATTTTTATAACAAACAATATGTCAACACATAACACTACAATACTCACTTAAGACAAAATTATGTAAAACACTATGAAGTTTTTCTATCTGTAATCCCTAAGAATATGATGCAAAGTCAAATATGGTTGTTCAAGTTTTCCAGCTTGAATACATTCCTTAACAGTCTTGAGGAAGGCAAAGAGGAGCAAAAGAAAAGAGTATGATGAGACAATCTGATTATTTTTTTCTGCAATATATCATAAAAGATGCAATAAACACACTGTACTGGTTGCCCACACCAGCAAAACAGGCACACACAGGCATCTTCCCCACAAATATGATTTAATGTGCTATAAATTAAAAATAGTTTTTTAGAATCAGCCCTGATTATTACAAAGCACATTTGGAGACCTCTGGGGGGAAAAAAATCACCCAAACCAAAACAGGAGCTCAGATGTCCTCTACACAGCTGTTTTAGAAGGTCTAAGCTAATCAGGTGACTGCAGGAAAAACTAGGAATAGTGGCCATTGTGCAGTTACAGCTTTCCAAACATAGGCTTTAATC
This sequence comes from Falco punctatus, assembly GCF_963210335.1. Taxonomy (NCBI): domain Eukaryota; kingdom Metazoa; phylum Chordata; class Aves; order Falconiformes; family Falconidae; genus Falco; species Falco punctatus. The sequence goes on from NC_137582.1 coordinate 26,610,056, forward strand.
CTTGTTGCTTCTGCCTACCAAAGTATCAGAATAGGTATATTACTGGTTTTAACTCTGGGTGATACTTCTGAATATTTGGTTTGGGGCTTTCTCACTGTTTCCATTAGAACATGTTTAAATAGCTAAAAAAATTTGTAACTGAACAAAAATGAGGTCTGATGCTATTAAGACAACCATGCTTATGTTTGCCATGTTGGTGAGTAAGTGCTGAGTGATTGCATAGAAGAGTTTATCATAGCAAGATGGTTTACACATACCCTTGTCTGAAGCCTACACCAAGGAGAGAAAATAACATCTACTGTTCAGTCCATATCTTTCTTTTGAGCATGTGATGGTAAAGCACCCTAAAAAATGAAATGTGGTAATTAAAAACCTAAAAACCCAAATGTGTGTTAAGCTGGTCTCACTGAGCTGAACACAGATACTGAAAAAGTCAAGGTCAGAACTGAGAGAGGAATTTTGCCTTTAGGATTCTGTCAAAGTCCCGTGACCACAATGTCCTGTTTCCTTTTCTGAATGAGCCATTCCAAACTTTGTAATTTTGTGGGTAAACACTGGTACCCAGTTTGTCACTCACATGTCACATTAAATTTTTTACTCCCAGCAAAAGCTAGTTCTTTTGAATGGAAGTACAATGGTTCCCGGTGATTACGTTCTTGTTGGTTTAATTGTATTATTCCAACTTCTGTGCTATGATGTTGTAAGAAAGCATAAATAAAACAGTTTTCAAAGGGGAAGGAGGAAAACGTATTTTGAAAATCAAAATATTTTCTTCAATGATAGGCTAAACACAGGATACATCACTGGAACCAACTGAAACCTGCCAATTTAAGAAATAAAGTCACTAGCATCTCACCAGGTTTTTGCATCTAACTGCTGGACTACAGCTTTGCATGTTAAATAGCACTATGTTGTGTATATAGTTCAATATATTAACACATCCGTCCTTCAGTTGTTCAAGCCAGTGTTACTATGCAGTATTCCGCACACAATAATCTTAGCTGAATTAATGAGAAAAACACAACAAAGAACAAAATAGTTGTGGAACGATTACATGTCCCTTTTGATTCTCACCCATCTGTTTCCAAAACCAGACATTGTTTCCTAGTCCTTTGCAATTACCAGGGTGTTATATTGCCTTTATGACCAAACTACAGTGGAGACAGCTGAAAAGTGCAAAGCTTTCTGCCAGCCTCTGCAGGTCCCTTGGTGCATGAAACTACAAGAAACAATGTATTGTAATGCAGATGTTCATTGATTCCCTGCAGGATTTCACAGACTAGGAGTCCTTCACTGTGTGACCTACAGGGATTTGTACTTTACATAATATCCACTATATAGCGTATCATGTCCAAAGTGAGGTACGTAGTGAATCTGATCATTCGTCCCTTGCACAAGCCTTCCCCAGCTATCAACTTTTTTTCAGAGAACAAGAAGTCTTTTGTGCCTGAAACGTAAATGCTAATCAAAATAAAATACGTTTCTAATATGTACCACCTTTCATTCAGAGTATAATGCCTTTTACAAGTCAGGCCAATGTTCCTGCCTTATGCTGGACATACACAAATACAAAAGAATTTTGAAAGATACCGGATAAATTTCAAGGGTACCTAGTCTGGAAACTTGCTCACTTGCAGATTAAGATGCTTTCCAAAGAACAATTTACACCTAATACACTGAAAATGAAAAGCTTTGCAATGCCAAGTAAATATTTCACAAGTGGTCAAATAAAGGATCAGGAGTAGTAAATGAATACGATCAAACAAACAAGGTTTTAGATAGTTTCATTTTTCTGAAACATTTTGACTAGGATAAAAATGAAGTTGTACTATTGAAAATATTCTGAAAGGCTGTTGTTTAAATAAAATTAAAGTTCTTCAAATGCGAAGTGTACATACAAGAAAAGGTTACTTCTAAACTAGGCTCATTTCTATACCAAGTGATTTTTAAATTAAATTCACATATATTTGTTAACTGTGTGAAACAGTGACAAGGAAATGGCATATCAACTGACAAAACAGTAGAAATGCTTGACAAGGGCTCCAGTATTCAGTGATGAACTCTCTGCTTTTTGATATTTCAAGTTGCAAGTCAAGTACGGTAATGCTAATCTCGAAGTTTACAGAATCTTACTGTATTTGCACCTTGAATCATGAAAGGGATGCTACAGAAGTCACCATAACAAGTGAAATCAAGACAGGAAATATCTCTTAGTTTTCAAAATGTAGTACTGCCTATTCACATGATTTTAGGGGAATCGTATTATGCCTCAATTTTCTTTTAAAGCTTTGGTGATAACTATTTCTGGTTAATGGGCATCATTTCATTGTCAGGTGTGACCATAAATTAAAATTATCCCCATTACTTGATTTTTGCTATTACATGTGCTCACTAGGTCATGCAGCAGCCTGTTTCCCACAAAAGTCAACAGTGCACATGGGTAAGATGACAGCAAAGGTTTGCTTGTTACTTCTATGTTAGATGACACAGCCACTCTCACTTTCTCATCTTTCAGGCCCATACAGGGAGCAGCCCACCAACAAGATCAATTGCCTTGAAGAACAGGCAATTTCTTTATGAAGTATGTCTGTTAAAGATAAAAAAGGGTTAATTACATGCAACAAAATCCAGTTCTGGGCACTGTGGCCAAATATGGCCATATTTATGTGCTGAAAAGCTCAAAGTTCAAAAAAGTTCAAAGACTTCCTGAGCCTTTGAACAGGTGACTGCACACAAACTACCTCTGGAGAATGCTCCCTGCCAGACTTTAATTCCTGCACCTTGGGATCTGCTTGGGAAGAGCGTCAGCTAGCTTCAACCAAAATCAAGCCAGGAACCATTTTAACACTTCACAAGAATACACTACTCAGCTTCCACCACTACTGAACTTACTAACACATGTGTAGTCTATTTTTCCTTAGAGTTCTCAGCCCTACATCTTTTCATTATGAGACAGAAATGTGTTCAGCACGTAAGAGCAGAGAGGTAAGGCCCTGAGAAAAGTCTGCAGGAGGAAGCAGCTGCTACAGCCAGCAGAATAATCCATCAATCACAGCTCATCAGGGTAAGATGGATAGCCTGGTGCTTCTACAAATAGTCCCAAGTTATACATTAAGAATGACTTCTAAAATATTGTATATATAAATATCAACTCTTACAATAATTTGATGATGTAAGAATCTCAGCCTATCTTACCAAAAAAAAAAAATAGCGCAGGTGTGCAAACCTCAAGAATTCACGCTTTTGGCAGACATTTGGCAGCGAGTCTCAAAAATATATGGATGAAATCTGCAAGTTATAGATGCTAACTAGACCACAAAGATCAAACAATTTGAATATAGTGCAAGAGTACTTGGGGAACATTGGTTTTAGTCAATGAGACCTAAATGGAATGATGCCCCGCAGAGTTCTGCAGATCAAGTTTTAGATAAGCAACACATCTGGGCTATGCATGGGAAAGGACTGGGAACGTTAAAGTTCTTAAGACTTGGATTCATTCTATATACAAGACTGAAAATTATTTTAGACCCTGCATTTAATACATAGGTGTGGTAACCTCTTAGAACAGCTCCAGTATCAGAATCCAAACCGTGAAGACAGTGGTCCACTAGCATTTACTTCACCTACCTTAATAGTATTCAAGTGTTGAAACAAGACCTGCAGTGCAAGGGTTAACTTGATGACTAATATGCCCTTACTTTTGCTATTCTGTGTTCATATGGCCTTCTGCTAGTTCCAAACTAGTGATGGAGACTGGATCAAGATCCGCAGAAATCCTCCCTTGTTCCTCCAAGGTCCCCTCCCAACCCCCAATATGGGAGTCCAGCTCTCTGCTTTTAATCCAATATCCACTTCACTAAAGATTTATTTAGACTGCCTGTTGTTTCATAAAGGGCTCCAAAAGTCTGTAGTGATTTTTGACACTTTGTTAAAATGTTTCTATGACCCCCACACACCCCCTCCTCACATACCACACCACCACCCAGCCTCATTTTCATATGGATACAAAGCATCAGGATAAAATGATGGTTCATTATAGTGGTACAGAGCTCTTATCTTCATCCGGCAAGAGTCATTTCCTTCCAAAGATTGAAATGCAAATGTGAAAATTAATGATAACTGCATTATCTGATAGCAGAGATAATACCGATTCACTGTCAGAGTAACACACAGTCGTTCTATGATTTCCTCTGCTTCTTCACAATATTCTTCTTACTGTCAGACTATATCTATGGTTAACTATGTTTCATGGATTTTTGTTAATTTACATCAAATAGCATTTCCAAGATCTTATATCTACCACATTTCCCCAATCAAAAAAGAAACAAAATCAGAACAGTAATCTCCAAGTCCTTCTTTGGACTGGTTTAAAAAGAAAGAAAGAAAAAAAGAGAGGGAAAAAAAAAAAAAAAAAAAAGGAAAGAAAAAGTAGTAAAAAGGGGGGGAGGGGGGGAAAGACTATCATTAAAGTCTGTTCCCATCTAGCAGTGGCCTACCAACGATTCCAATCTATATTACACAGTTTTGCTTTGTAACCCAAACTGTTTATATTATTACTTAAATAAAGCAGACTAAACCCAACAAGCAATATTTACAGTGATTCTTGTGAATGGTTACAGGAAATCTATTCAGAAAAGCTGTTCAAGGTACCTTTTTATAGTGGGTAAAAATGTCAACCTGGTATTTCAGATGTTCACTAGAACCTTTCTGATCCACATCTTGCTAAATCAATACACCAAATTCAAATGAAAGCCTGTTGCACTTCCGCTTTTATTAAACATGAATACCTGCATAGCTCAGTATATCATTATTTTAAAGTACTATTTAATTTTCAGTTTACTATTTTTCTAAAACTTTCTGATACATTTTAAGAAAAACTCCAACCTGTAATAGTAATTAAAAGAAACTATACTGCACTGTATTTAACTATCCTTCATAATTTTTTCAACGGTTCTCTGATATATGTGTATGAGAGATGATGGGTCTTCTGAGCTGTAACATAAGTTGTGACTTGATCCTGCTTTACTATTATCTATAGCAGAAGTTCTGTTGATTTACTGGAGGTAGAATTTTACACATGGGAAACTTTCACTTTATGTGGAGATTAATGTAAACAATACATAAGAAATTACCATAAACTGACAAGAGTTTTAGGTCTTATTTTCCACTGCATTTTTTTATTTTATTTTATTTTGGATATGTAGACAAATTACATCTTTTCAGTTTCTAAGAAAAATTCAGGTACTTTTCAAAAGAACTACTGAGACTAATTTTCAGGACTATCCAATTCACAAAATCAGCATGTTCTGCAAGAAACCTGTGCTTCTTTATGGCTCTGAAATTAAGAGCACACACAGGGAATAAGGATAATCTAGTTGACAGTCTACTGCATGTGAGTTAAGAGAGAGATCTAGTTCCTCCTTAGGACCATGATCTTCTGACTGACATTAATTTCACATTTGTAGATGCCCTATACTGAGCTCCACAACTGCTAACACAGAGAATATTTCCCTGTCTTAAAAGGCAGATCTTCACCAATGGCCAAAACACTCACTTGTTATTGGATCTCTGTGGGAAGAAAGTCAGCTGAGCTCATAGGATGGATAGCGTAGTGGGTTTTGAAAATCTTTTTGGCTTAGTCAGAACTAGAAAATTGTGTCCCATCTGTCTACAATGAAAGAACTTTCCCTTACATACAACTCACAGAATAGGTATGGAGTGTCTTCTACTCTATTGTTTTATTCCATCATTACCAAATAAGAGCACAGAACTTAAAAGAACACAGAGAAGTTATCATTCTTAACATAGCTTGAGTACACAAGTACTGGAGAAATAAAAATTGGGAGTTGCTTATGTGGAGGACTGCTAGTACTTATTCACTATAAATGCATCCAAATGGTATGGTATTTATAAAACTAATATAAAGTATATCCATTTATTCATTCTATTTTAATTGCAAGGAATTATCATGGTCAACCAGTCCAACTTCTGCCCCGATAGAATCTAAACCATTTAAAAAGTCCAGTGTGTACCACAGAACTGGATCATATTCTCTAGCAAAGTATCTCATCCTGAATGTAAATATTTCTAACGACAGACAAATGACTTTTCATAAAATCTTACAATAATTAACTTTTAAAGCACTAAAATCTGTTCTTTGTGTCTGAAATTGTGGAGCTTCAATGTCCATTTAATCTTTTGATACTTTTGCTAGAAAAAGGTGCCCATTGTTATCAGATTTTTACTCTGAATTTAAAGTAGTTTGTAATCAGGTTGTCCTTTAATATTTTCTTTGATAAAATAAATAGGAAAAGGACCGAGACTTTTTCATAATACCAGCCCTTTCAACATTCTAGTGGCTCTTCTCTAAATCTGTTTCAAATTTTAACATCATTCTTGACGTGTGAATGCAGGAGACAGAATCCCGTTTCAGCATCAAACAAGACTGCTAACCAGACAAGCAAGGTAATTTGAGAACCTAAACATGCTTTAGCTACAACTGTATCTTTTAGGCTCAATTCTGCTTCAGAAATTCCCAAAACTTTTTCTGACACACTGCTTTCTGTAGTAAAACTTCTATTACCTTCTTGTAAGCACATGACTTAATATTTAATTACATTGACATTGAAATTTTGCTGCAGCTAATGTGTCAAGCTATTCAGATCTGGCAATAGCAATACCCAATCATTACTTTATTTTCTTTGGATTATAAACATATTGCAAAGAACTAATATACTTTAGCTCACTGTTACATATTAAGTTGGTTTTATAAGACATATTTTATCCACAAACCTGCACAGATTGGTGCTCTTACTAATCCCCCTTTAGTAAAAGGGTCTTACATCACTTATCCCATCATTTCCAATGGGACCACTGCCATGTGGACAAACCTGTCATTATCTATAACAACCTTGATTTACTGTTGTTCAACACGATTTTTTCCTCTATTATTCTAGAATTTCTGCATCATCTCAAACCCTTTTGAAAGCTGCAGTCAGATGATTGGGACAGTTGGTCACCTAGCTCCTAAAAAAGTTAAATTAAACTAAATTTTAATATCAAATGTTTAAAAATTTAAATTAACTAGGATTTAGCAGGTTTAACAAATTGATCGTCTGTTAATGGTTCAGAAGTACAGCCATTACAGACCAACTGGTTTTCAAGCACAAATATGTTATAAGCAGACTAGAAATATTTAAATTCCTCTGCCTTTTTTCCTGTTCCTTGTAACTATTAGGAGTCCTGACTTGTAAAACAGATCAATACCAATTTTCTAATGATTTTTTTCTCACAGCATTTTAAAATGTCATCTTATTGTTATTAATGAAGCTACTGATAGATTTTTAGTTACATTTTTCTTTTTTTCTTTTAGCCAGGTATTATAGTTCCTAGCATCTGGTTACATCCACTGCCTTCCTATTCATTTTAAACTTGGATTTTTCTGTATTTTTTAATTCTCTTCTAGGTAAAGTCAACATTGCCTTCACTTTTATTATAGCTTTTTGGGAAATCTAAAAAACAGTTTTTAAACATTTCCAAGTTATAATGCATACTTTTTCATTCAAGTCTTTTCTCCTTTTTGATAGTTAATATTTGCTGTTTCTTAAAATTAGAAGTACAGTGGACTGAACTTGTATTCACCAATACAAGCATGACCATTGGATGATAAACAAGTCCTCATTTCTAATTCTGTGAACAATTTTTCTTTATCTCACAAGATGGCATACAATATATGATTTCCTTATATTGAGTTCAACAATACTTTAGTTGAGGGGCCTGGTATCTGAAATTTTAAGAAAGTTCAGGTATGAAAACATGGAACCTCTAGGATATTTCATTCACAGTTCCCCAAGGTTTTTGGTCTTACATAAAAGAGACATCCAGCAAAAAAATGGAATGATCCTATTCTCTCATATGATGGATGGTCTGTAGAAGACATCCAGGAAATCTGCCTTTTGTTCATTACATGTTAAAATACTGATCATTGGCCTTACATGTACTGATATCCTAGCAATAATACAAATCCTCCAGAACTATACACATCTACATGTATCAAGGCATCCACCTGATAACAAACAGTTTATTTAAGGCTGTAAAATGACCTCTGCTTCCACATTTAAAAAACAAGTCTTGTCATTAAAAAATTGTTTAAGCCCAGTCTTGCTTTGCAGACTCTTTCTATTCCTTGGACTTAGGCTATAAAGGAAAAAGGATCAGTCTTTTACTGTGTGTCTATATATAGTCTGTTGACCTCAGTTTCCATTGTTTCAGAGTAGTCCTCTTATTAAAAAGAATTTTTAAAAAGTGAGGACAAAGCAAATGAAAACTAAGGATAGTTTAAAAAACATTCAGGTAACACTCAAAGTGACTACACAGTGCAGGCATTATCTCTTCAATTCCCTGATGGTCCGTGGAGGTCACAAGACTGCGATCTGAAAGACTGCTTCAGCAGAAACTCTTTGAAGCTACAGCACTTTTCGCTTTAGATTTTTCTTCATAGAAATATTCTAATTACAAAGGCTTGGGAATGCATGCAAGCCATTTAACAATGCAAATTTTCAAACAAAATAAAACTCTAATTAATGCCGGAAGCTTAATTTTGACTCATCCATAAGTACGTTGTTGCTAATGAATAACTCACAGAACTTCAGTGCCTGGCGAGTACTGGCTCTGAAAAAAACAGTATATTCCCTTGGTGATAAAAAAAGAAAAAAAAAATTAAAATAACAAAACAGCTCTACTATTTATATGAATCCTTGAGTTGACACAGTTCATTTTATCAGTTGACAGCAACTTGGATCATGCAGAACACAGTCATTGTTGGATTCTGAGAGCGCTCCATCTCAGTAAGGAGACCAGAGACAGACCAGATAACAAAGAATGTATGGTCATCTGCTCTTTGAGGTAGCACCTCTGCTACAAGTTAGTAAAGTTGCTGAAGAAAAGTTTTTAATGGTTGTTCCTGCTGTGCTAAAATATGTTGCTAAATAAGCAAAGTATTTAATGCTTTGTTTTACTTGAAAGATCTGAAAAAAGTTATCTTTGTACTGCATGGTCAAAAATTATCTTCTGTTGACTGTTTCTTTTTCTGTATCAATAAATAACCAAATTCATTTCAGAAAGTATGCATGATGCAAAGCATGGCAGGAGGCATATAATAATTCCTTACTTCATACGTATTATGCCCTTGTAAAGAACCGATATTTAAATAAAATAAAGCTGCTATTTCATTTTGGTGGTCATCAGTTTTCTGAAGTCAAAAGGAAGTTCTCCACATTCAGCTTTGATTTCCATCTTATGTCAAAGCACCGATAAATATTACAAGAAATATACACATCTTACTGGTTAGCTGATCTTTCTTCCCCAACAAAATATACTCCTTTACTCCATACTGTCATAAAACTTTTGTATAAGACAGCTCATCTAAAAAGCAGTAACAGCCCATAAAATGCATATTCAACTATGTTGAAACACATTAAAAAACTAAAAAGTGACAAAAAAATACCAATTTCAGATATAGATTATTTATAATGAAATTAAAAACAAGTCATATCACTGAACAGCCTTTAAGTATACTATGAAGCCAGAAAAAGCCATTATGTTACATCTAAATGTACCTTTTGTATTATTTTAAATGTACTGCAGTGTATTATAATACTAAATCTTGTTTTCATATGACACCATAGTGCTTTATATACAATATCAGGTTATTTCTGTATTATCATTAAAAACATTTTAAACCACATCCTGATAATTATATATACTACACCTGCATTTTTGTTTGCATTATATTTTCCAGCTGCTGGTTTCAGAAAATTACCATTAGTTTTGTTCTTCTCTTCATGAAGAGCCTACAGTAATTTGCAAAATCAAGCAAGGATGAAAATATGATTGAAATATACAAATTTTTCTAATGAAGCATTATTATTGCATTATAAATTATTGATAGAACACTTCTGGAACTCTTTTCTGATGTGCTCATCCTGTTTAGGGAAAACTTCCGTAAGAGACAGAGCTATTCTGAGAGTATGTTTGGCTTCAGATACATGATTTCCAACAGCACTATTAAAATACAGTCAATAGATTTTTAAGGCCCATTCCAAAGTCCATACCCATGAAAACATTGCATTGAATTCAACTGTAGAGCTGCCTGAGAAATACAATTTACTCCATTGTTTTAGGTACTTCTATGGTACAACAGAGGGTTTAAATATTTATATTAAACAGACACTTGGGGAGTATTCCCATATTGACATCACAACTTACATCTTAGCAACATTATGCTTACACCATCTTCACTGTGCATAACAGAAAATGTTACCATGAATTACTGTTTTAATGTGAAGTTCTAACACTTCATTGACTGCAATGTAAGAGTCTCTCTTTCAACTGAAATCAATGACCAAGTGTGCTAAATGATTTCTATCAGGCTAAAACAGGTAAACAAAGCCCTTGAAAATGTCAGTAGATACCATACCTATTTGTTAAGCTCATCATGTCACTAAATGTTGGCACAAAGTTTGAGAAGAGACACAGGTATTTTGTAGGTCTTCTGGCCTCAGAAAACAGAGCTGAAAAGCTTCTACCTCAATACAACCATGTAACTAAGAACTTACTGATGAATTTTAATCCTAAAATTTTAATCAGCAAGAACATTTTACTTTGTATCAAGCAGGTACATAAGGCATTTTATGTTGAACAATTGATAAAATGGTACAGCCAAAACCATTTTTTACTCAAGAACTTTGTCTTAGTACTTATCCACCAATATCCTGGACTTCAAAGTATGATAAAAGAAACAGTCCATTAAAAATCAGTGCAAAGCATAACACATCTACTAAAATAGCAATAACAAAAAATATTGGAATCTAATTTAGGAAATTTCTCTTGGCTTTCAGTTGTTTTTTCCTACCTGGCCCATCCCAGTCTTCAGTCTCCACAGCAAGCTGCCCTGGTTTCTCTGACCTTGCATCACCATCAGATTCTCCTGCCTCCTGGATGGTTTCTTCATTGCCTGAAAAAACAAAGAAATACAGTATTGACATATTTCGATAGTGACTTTTAGGCAGAGCTCCTAGAATATCCAAACTGCTTACATGCATAAGTGAAAACATATTAACATCTATAAACAAAGATAAAATAATAAAAAAATAAATTATTAGGCACGTAAACATCTGTGAGTTCCCAGTGATTCAAACAAGGCCTGAATATCCAAGTATCTTCCAGTTCTCTTAAGAGACAAATCTTGGAAATCAGTGTTTACACCATATGCTTAAAGAACAAAATCACAACTTGCACCTACTTCTGTAAAACAACACACAAACAGTCATTAAGTTTGTATGCACAAATGGGAGAAAGAAATCAGCCTCTTATTCCCCAGGAACATATGTTTTCAGTTATGTGTTTTCTTGAAGTGACATCTAATGGTTTCTTATACATTGCAGATTAATGACAGTACAAAAATATGGTCCACTAAACATTCTGTCTTTTCAGGCAACTAGTGAAGAGCTACTTGGTATTATTTCAGCATTTATGAGATTTGGCCCTTAAGGGTCAGAATTTCCCAGCAAGTCCCTATCATAATTTTCTCCCTATCAAGCTTTATTTACAGAAATGCAACATTTCTGATGAATTTTAGAGTTCTCGCCATCCAGAAGTACCCGAGATCGTCTCTTTTCCTTCACTATACTCACTATACACTATACAAGCACTACAAAACTGTATATAGGACACATGGAAAACGATGACAAGGTTACTTTTTTAGAGATGACAATTCAATTTCTATTTGAAGAACTCCGTGTTGAAAGTCCAGTTATTCCAGTTAAACAAAGGTTCTAGGCTAGCTCCATGCAAAAAGACTGTGAAATAGCCGCTACAAAAAATTACATTGAGAGGTTTAGGTATTAACACAAAATACTCTGGCCACAGTAATGTGTGAAATCTCTGTTGACTTATCCAGGACAGTACTTTATTGCATTTGTAGATTTTTTTTACTACTAATCAAACCAAGAAATTCTTGCATAGAATGACTCTATGAAGAATGGAAAAAAAAATCAAGTGTACACAATTAACTACATCAGTCAAATAGGACTGAATTATGATTTAATTTTGTTTAGCAATTGTGAAGCAAATTTTAGAAAACTGTCCCACAGAAAAGTGGCAGCACTAAAAAACAAATGCTGTGTATTTTAGATTCTGAAAATCAGACTGTTGGTTGATTTGACATCCGGAGAGCAAGGAGCAAAAAGCACAATTAAGCAGTAACTTGTAATTTTTTCCCCACTCATGATAACAAAAACTTTTATTAGAAACATAGGTAAAGAAATGTGATTACAACAAGCCATGCCAGATTCCCATATGTTATCACTGGAGCTATATTTATACCAGATAAGATTGTGACCCAGAGTTTTCAAGTACATGATTATATACAAACACTATAAAGCATTAACTTCATGTGCACATGTAATGTCTTGTAATAACACATTCTTCCTTGCCTTCATAAAACAGTTTTTCAAATCCTAAGTATAAGAACCTGGTAAACTACTTCTCACACAAAGACAATATTATATTCACTCCAGATTTCAATAACAAAAATATAGTTTGGTGTACTCGTAGTACTAAAAATATAGCCCAGTGTATTCATTGGCACTTAAAGCTAAAAGACAACACAAATAGCTAGTATAATTTTTCTGTTAAGCACACTGTATAATTTTAACCCAGGCATTTGAAGTTCATATGTTTCAGTTCAATGTGAAGTTACCTTTCAGAAAACAGTCCTAAATACTCACATTCTGAAAAAGGTATCAAGATTCTTGTAAGTAGTTTTAGTAATTGTCTGGTTTTAAACAACCACCCTATTTTGAACTAGCATTTGTGTAGTCGCTTTTTAGCAATGAAAGAGAACTCTGCATTTTTTGGGGTGGATTGAAGAACCTATCAGGTATTATTTTTTTCATATGTCTACCTTCATAGCTACTTACAGCTGCAACAAATGGCTCTTTACTGGAGAGACACAAAGGACATTTTTCTTGTGTTCAAACCTGGCAAGATCAACCCGAGTTTTCTCCCAGATGTTGGAAAGCACTTCACAGCAAGGGCCATTCTGATTATGAGTCTAACTCAAGCTGTATAATAACCACAGAAAGCTCTTAAAATGTTCTTTGCATGGAATTTTTGTTCTAAAGAAAATGTTCTTCTTCCACTGTGAACAATAGATCTCTATAGACTAAATCAGAACAACAACAAAAATATTAGAAATAAGAATTCTTTTCTATAGAGCTCAAGCACGGGAAATTTTAGCTCCAAAATATAAAAGAATGTCCAGGTTATAATATAGGCAAACCTGGTGTTTGCATGTAAATCTGAGCATTCTTTCAATCAATGCAACCAATCAGAATACCAAACAAACAAAATAATTAGAACTGAAAGAGGAAGAGAAATTTATGTGAAAACATTGGGCTGAAGGGCAAATGAAGGACAGAATTACAGCTAAGGTATACAACCTGCAGCACACATTAATTAAGTATTTGGGAGATGAGGAAAGATCTGAAAATGTATGTTAGCAGATGGCTTAACTTTTCATTAACTTGCTTTTTCAGTGTTTCATGAAGTATGGTGTTCTGTGTTTTTCATAATCAAGTTTTCATGAATTAATGCATGTCCTGTGCTAAGACAGTAGAACTAAATGTGTAAAATTTACATTAAGGAAAACTTTGGTTTGCATCTAGAAGTGTTTTAGATTATTTTCATCAATATTTTCTATTATTCACCAACTACCAAGTCCATGCATTATACACCTGAAATACCACAACAGTGATTTCTCCTGTTCCCTCGTACTACTATCCTTCCATACTGAAGCAAACTTCATCATTTCAAACTTCAGACAATCACTGTGGATTTCAGAATCCATCAATGAAGCAAGTCTATCCCAGGTTCCGCTAAGTCAGGTGGAAATGCACAACCAAGTCAATCCACCTGGTGCTGGAGACACTGCAACTTTAACAAGCCAAAAGGAGGCTTAGCACAAGAGCTAATAACAAAAACATCTCTCAAGCTTTTTTTCTTTTCTTTCCCTTACTTAATGCTACTTTAGCAGCTAACATCTGTTTAGCACAAAGGAGTTTATTTCCTTACAGAATTTATTTTCTTTCCATAGATTACTCTTTTTGTTCATTCACTAATTGTCTCAATAAGGCTATTTTTTTATATTTATATTTTTCTACTAATTTTTAAATTGATTAAATTTTTCCTCAATTTACAGGTGTAGATGTTTAATTGGATCCAGGACATTATTTTTTTCTTCCTTTCAAGAAAAATCTAGTGCTTTTTGCCTTATACATACCACTCATATTGCTGCTAACCTGTTGATTCCTATCTAATCCTATTATTTTGTTTTTTTCTCATGCTTGTTTCTTCACTGTGCTGCTCAGTTACATTTTGTATTTAATTTAAAGGAGAAATAACTTTTTAACATCAACACTAAAGTAATATAGAAGCATTGGCAATGATAAACACTCTGAAATGAAGCAAAACCTGCTTCTGTTTAAGTTTCTCCTTCTGGCTACTAAGATCAGTAAGTGAATTCTGTCCTTTAAAAGAACATTATCGCATGAAAAAAAAGAGTCGTATGAGCAAGAATATATAATATCGTATACTACATTCAGTCATGAGTCAATTAAGCCTACTGGACTTTCAGCTATTTCTCGATATTTGGTATTAAAGCTACACTTTGAGCAGAATTCATCTTCTCTAACCGTAGATGTCTGAAAGGTAAGCTAGTCCAGACTACTTGTGTAGGTAGGCGCTCCTGTAGACAGGGACGAGAGAAACCTCCACAGTGACCCATCCTATTCAAGATGCCCGAGATATGGGACCCCTCTTGGTGTCTCAGGCAGTTGAAATGAATCATTTTTTGAAACACACAGCTTAGACTAGGAACCTATCTTTAGCCAGCTAAGGTTAAGTGAAACAAATCTCTGCCTTATGTTGAAGTGCTGAATACACAAAATACTGCTTAACTAAGAGGAAAAAAAGAAGTCTTATTCAAACAACTTCAATACCGTAATATGAATAGAATTTTCATCTTGACCTTACAATTTCTTAACAGCATTAACTGTTTCTGTTGCTCTTCAAAAACAGTTCAAAGATTTTTAATGTGCTTTCTAATGTCCTAGTGTTTATGCAATAGATAACATGGTAAACCACTGTAATTCAAGGTGGCACAGTTGGTCAAGGAATCTGAAGACCGTAAATCAGACATATTACCAGAAACATGAGAGGGAGAACTCTAACATCTGAGAAGACTGACAAGTAGGAAGAGAGAGACCTGAATATTAACAAGTAATTCACTTTAATCTTTTTAACAAATTAGAGAGTTCCCAATTTGTACTTAATCAGCTTGTACCACAAGTAGTATCGTATTTTAAAGAAGCACATGGGTTAGCAGTTCTTCTCAACCCTACTGTTTTAATCCATGTTGTTCCTATTAGTATTAGGCTCTTACAGAAAGTCTCATACAATGTAACTATTGAACTTTCTTGACTAGGAATGTTATGGCAGCCGTTAGTCACCCTATAATGTATTTTTCAATCAGCTAAATCAGCAAAGTATTTTTAACAATGAACAGTTCAGAACTGACAGATCTACTTTCTTGTTCACAACTGCTTATCACAGCATAGATATCATATATGTTTGCCAGGTGCTTCCTATAGTTAGGATACCTTCACAGAAGCCGTTCACAGAAGATAAGGTCATAAAAGAGATGAAAAATGTGCAAGCTTCATACACTCATGGTTTTATCATCAGACAAAATAGCTTTGGGTGAAGGACTGTACCCGTCACAAACAGCACACAGCAGTTTCTATTAGAGTGAGAGAACATTAAAAGTTTGAAATTCAGTTTGTGTTCATTCTTCTTGGCAGCATAAATGTAAACTTAAATGGTTAACATCCTAATACAGCTGTTCAGAGTGAAACATCAATTCTCAATTATAATAAATCAATTCAGAAATAAATTGTTACGAAGCCTGTAGCACTCTGTACTGGCAAAAGAGAAAACAGATGTGATGCAGAGACTTGAGGAGTCACACACTGTAGACTTTAATTCAGCAAGAAACATAACCTTATGTGCATTAACAGGCCAGTGTGACTGGTTGTGAAGGGGCAGGCTTTCCTGGGAACATGGGGGAAGGGGCCCTCCCGTTCTTTCTGCTGCAGCCTGCAGTGGTGGTAATTCCAGAACCAACCAAAGAAGGATTCTGAGACTGTGAACTAGATGGCAGAGCTTCAGAAACTACAAATTAGAGTTCAAAAATTGTCTTTTGTTATTTGCTTTACCACAATGCCTATGACCAGTAACACAGCTTACACACACTGATAATCTTGCTCTTGAATCCTAAGAAACACACTGTAAGCTGAGAATCATTGCCAGGAACTTCTCTTCAGAAGCAACACTCTTGTAACTTAGAAACAAACCACACGCAACTTAAAATACAAATTAATGTACTTAATTCATTCAAAGTAACTTTATGGCAGCACACACTACTCTTAAGAATAACAATGACATCCAAAAGACCTTAAATGTCCTTCTCGTTGATGACCTCTTTTTTAAAGGATTATATATATGTATTTAACAAGTCAAAGTGTCTGATTTTAATGGCAATGCAAGTTTTCAGCAGATATAAAATATTCTGAGTATAAAATACATTTAAACAATGCAAAAAATATCTTTAAATAAGCTTTTGGTATGGAAATAAAATTCTGATAATAAAGATACTAAATAAATTGGGAGGGATGTTTCCATACCTTGCCATATTTGGCATCTGCTGTGAGGACAAGGTAAACAACTACAGTGGCTACTATGCCATGCAAACGAGTTTATTTTATAGCCTTGGCAGGACAGAGACACAGAGAAAGAGATCTGGTGCTACCACTACCAGACTCTGTTATTTCTTCATCTGATGTACATCAGAAATAATTTCTGTCAAGTCCACCAATGTCAACTGAGGCACCCTACCCTACAAACACAGTAAGTCTCAGCAAAGTCTGGCCTCAGATGATTGATTTTCAAACATACCTGAAAAAAACCAGCACTTGTACACGTTGATCCACTGCATTTTATTTCAAATTATATTAATCATCTCAATGCTTTGCTTCTTTGCAAGCAATTATTGTTTTCTTTCATGCTGATTAACAATCATAATTTCTCCTGGGATAAATCTCATTTGAAATAACTGTATGTTTCTTGTTGCCCTTAGCACTCTTAAAATTATTTATCCAGCAAATGTCAGAAATAACACACTGTTTCTTATCTTAACTTTTAGGAAAGGTCTATGAATAACCGTATGTCACTGAGTACCTATGTGTGTACAAGCTGTTAACTCTCCAAAATAACAGTATGGAAACTATTTTGGTTCATATTAAAATCACTACTTTGTTTAATGAAATGACATCTTGACACAATGACATTTCAGCATAGTGATCACGTTAAAAACCAGTGTCAATTATTTCTAACCATTTCAGCTACAGCACTTTTCTCCTGGGATAAGACACCGCTGTGCAGCAAGTTCAGCTAGACTGAGTCCGGCCTTCCTCTTTCTCTAAATGTTTGATATGTTCTCATTATCGCACTGTTTGCTTTTGAAGTTCTTTCAAGACAAGGATCACTCATTCAAATGTATTTCCTGCAGAACAGTGAAAGTGTTCTCTAAATCATATCCCAGACTTTCTTTCTATTAATGAGTTTTACATTATCCTAATTTTTAGGGAGCAACTCTTGTGGCACCAGTACTACAAATGAGTATCACTCAGACATACTGGCTACCCAAAAGCTTCTACAGATTTAAAGGAAAAAAAGAAAAATGTCTTGCATCTTTTCAATCTTTTCCAATTAAAACCTCAAATACAAGAGCTCTAAAAGACATACTCAAGTACCAACATTGGGTTCAAAATTACATAGCTCTAGGCACTTGATTAGAAAAGCAGCAGCTGCACATTTTAAAAGGTATTTAGATGCCCCAAACAAAGACTGTTGCTTAGTATAATTTTCAAAAATTATTTGAATGGAAATCAACAATCCATGAGATTTTGAAACACCTTCCAGTGGAAAAGAGAGATGACTTCAGAGACACTCTAGCAAGTTTCAAGCTCTAAATTGGAACATCCTTATGCAAGTTCACATTTTGTTCATATCCTGTTTTCGTGTGATTTCCACACACTGCTACAAAGCAAGCAGCAATATATAGCTGTTCTTAAAAAGCAAAATTTTAATTTACCTTTTTTTAAACAGTTTGATGCTTTTATTAGAAATAATCAACACTCCAAGTACTTTAATATCCAAAGCAGCTGATTCCCTGTCATTGGAGGTATGCTTCTACATACCTGCTATATTATACATGGTTTCAAAAACAGTCTAGACTTCTATCAGTCAAACCCAAGAAAAAGACTTAGTAGTCATAAATAAAGGCTTCATTTTCTCTTATCCACAAGCATCTATCCAGCAATATCTGTCTTATCAATATTTATCCAACAATGCCATAAATGTGGCATTTGCTTCATTTATTTTTTCTGATCCATTGAGAGTTAAATTATGGCAAATATCCCCACTGCTGACACATAGTACACAGCCTGTGAGCAGCTCCACTTTTTGGACCCAGTTTGACAACCATTTTTCAGCGACTGCCTCAGAACTTTTCAAAAGTATTCAGAATGTTTGTGTCAAGAACACCAAATTAGATGAAAAAAGGCAAAATAGACCTTCATTATTAACAAAATCAGTAACAGATGTGTAGTATATATGAACTAAGAACACGTGGTGAAATTTGTCATGTATGCATTTCCTATTTTAAAGAAGATTACCCTTATTAATTTGCAATTCATTTTATGTCAAATTTGAGCTCAAATTTAAATCAATCCAAGTTCAAGTTTTGTGACTTTCTAGAAAGGGGACATTACACTACTTGTTGTAACAAAATAATCCCTTTCCTCATAGCTGTGATAGAATTCACAATTTCATTGTTCTTAAGAAAACCAAAATGTGCTGACTGAAAAGGCTGGAGTTGCTTTGATAAACTGCTTAAAGCTGAATAAGCTGTTTAAGTGTTTCTCTCACTTTATAATTCTATACGGTTAAAATAATGTTTTATATTTGGATCAATGTATTTACTTCTTGAAACATAGCTTGCTAGTTTTTTTTCGAGATACATTTTCCTGTTTGATGACCAATTATTTAATTTCTTGATTAAAAGAAGGGCTTTCTAGTCTAACTTAGGTAAGATTTTTATCTCACTACCATTGATGTTAATACTGGCATGGATTTCAGTTGGACTGAAAATATCGCCCAAGACGTTTACATATGGGTTAATAGAAATCAGTATAGGATACACAATCCTGCACTTGTTATTCTGGAATCCTTTCCATGCTCTCAAGATAATTGTGGAAAAAATCACCCCAGCCTTTTCAGATATCTCCTTTCTCTTCTAGCAAGAAAACAGGTGGTCCTCTGAGCTTCAGTACCAGGAAAAAAATTGGAAAGCATGAGTGGTAAAGCAGAAAGCAAATGCTGATATTTGGAAGAAAAGAGTCTTCTGCCAGGATCCAACCTAATTATGACTTAGCACCCTTTGAAGGTTATTATCAGAGAACCCCTTCCTTTCTTTGTCCATTTTCAGCATCTGACAAAAAGTACAGAAGATGTACAGGATTCAGCTGTTTCAGCTGAATGAGATACAGATAAATGTATGGGAACTCTCATTCTCAGCACGAGAATGCAACACAACACAGGTTCACAAAGATGCACACAATTCAGTAAGAGGTAACTACTGTGTTTTTGGAAGGAGTAGCGCTGTGAGTTCTTATGCAGATTCTTATTATCCTAGGAGATGAAAATACATCAACCCACGTACATGCTCTCTCCTGTCTCTGCCTACAAAAAGAATTAACATGTCCTTCATTTACTCAGAAAGTCTACATAAAGAAAATATAATGTATTAAATTAATTTTTTAAAAAATAAAGGAATATGAGTTCCAGAACAGAAGTATTGCCAGGGAAAGATAATGTCAAGCGCAGGGAGGGGGGGTGTCTGGTGCCAAGCAAAGCCGAGGGCTGTGCAATCACCTCTATCAGTGCTCTATCAGTGTCTACACTCCAGCCAAATCCAGAGAAAACAAGGAGTCAAAGATTCAGGTCAATAAGCTTATAGGCGATTTGCACAAACAGCTCCTCCAGCAAGGTAAAAAACAAAGTCATATTGGCTTTTCTTTTTTATTCCTTCTCTTTGAACTCCCTGGTCCAAACACACCCTGGAAATGTCAGTGTTATATGCAAGAATTTAAAGAGCTGAGCTTCTTAATCCCGTTAAGAAATAAGAACAAAGTTGCCTGTAAAGATCTCCTTATTGAGCTCAAAGTGATTATGGTATAGCTGCCTTATGCTGATCCTGCTTCCACTTGCTATAGCAAAAGAGATAGAAATTTGTAATGAAATCCATTACTGAAAAGGAAAGAAACATTATTGATTAAAAGGTTTCTGGTTAAAAAAAAAAAAAGAGGTATAAATCTACTTTTTGAACCAGAAACAGAAAATAGCAAGCATATTGTTAGTCATTACGTGCCTAACATGAAAGAAGCAAAGAATATTTACACAGATGCACACAGGCATACACACACAAAGTCATACTCCAGAGGAAAAAGGGACACAGAAATCATTTTCAGGGTGTTAAGAGTTTGGCTGGTATTATAGATGGTAACATGATAGCTTTGCACATGAAGTATGAAGGGGAAGATTAATACACAGAAGAATTTAGCTTTGTATATGCTTTTTCTTATATGGAGAATCACACTGCAGCTGCTTCCCTGAATCTCAAGCCTGGCTGCACAATCAGGTCACATGGTTTAACATAACAAATTCCAGTCCTAAGCTAGTCTGCCAGGCTAGTGACAAAATACTGCACGAGCAGAAAACTTGGATCAGGTTCTGAACTCATTGCCTCCTGCCCCAGCAGAATATAAGAATATGGCAGAAGGTACACACTCAGTATGCAGAAGCCCATATATTCCCTGAGTTCTATTGTTGCTGACTTAGAACTGTATATGAGTTTCAGAACCACTGGCTTCCCCTTATCCCCCTCTCCTTCCACAAATAAAGATAAGGAATGTATTGGGAACTGCAAACACACATCAACACTCTGATTTGCTACAGGCATACGTAGCAGTTTGTGCTACAGATCCTAAAAGCACTGCATCATGAAACAGTCAATCTTCATCACACCTTATGTCTCTATCCCCTGTATCTTCCTATGTCACCAACTGAAACACAAGCTTTGCTGTGGGAAACACAAGCTATTTGCTTTCTAATCTGCCACCATTTGGTTAAGGCCACTGAATCTTCCACTGAGGACTGGTGCCAGTGCTGCCTTGGAATGGAGTAATTACTGGAAGCCTACAGCATAAGGAACAAGCACAATAGCCATGCTACAAGCAAAGAACAGGAGAATTCAAAAAAATTGTCCTGGTAAGCATGGCAGCAAGAAATGGATATGTCTTCTTCAATTATCAGATATGTACATTCCTCCGTTTGCCTCTTCTGGAAACAGTCTCACATTCTCTCTCTTGATTATAATCCTTCCTCCATTTTCTTCTCTTGCCTCTTCTCTAAACACAGCTACTTAACTATCTACTAATCTCAAGTGATGTCTCATTGCTCAAGATAACTTTTCCTTTGAAAGTTAATCCCTCATTGAACAATTCTGCTAAGAAGGTCACAAAGAACTGTAATTTGTTTAGCCAGTTCCCTCCCTTACGAAGTAGGCAAGGCTCCTATTCTCCTTGCTGTTTAGAGAGAGGAAGAGGTCTCACCTCCATATGAAGATGCCAAACCTTCTAAGTAACAGAAAATTATTTTGGTTTTATTTTCCTGTGGGTATCTAGGCAGTATGACAGCAATCAGAGACTAAAAAGCCAATGATAAACTATTTCACAGCCCAAATGAACTTTTGCTTCTCATCCCATCACCTCCCACTTCTTGGCTTTTGTATTGTCCTGCTTTTTGTGTCTCCTTCTTGTATCTGCCCTCCTGCTTTTATTAGCCCCATCACACCTCCAGCTCACTTCTTGTCTCTGTTAGCATCACCTTATTTTCTTATTCTTACCTATAAAAGACAAAAGTTAATCTGTATGTACTCCCCTAGGTTCCATAGCAGGCTTTCAGCCATCTAGTCTATCATTCTTCTGCATGGGAGACAGACTACTTTCTCCTTATTCAGGCTATCTAAATAATGACACTTAACTAATAAATCTTCTAGATCTGAATCTAATTTGAATTAATCTTAATCTGGTACAGACTCTGATTCCAGTTACCCCCTATGTGAACACTAAAAAAAATCTTTGGCAACGAAGGTTCCAGACTAATACAGACTTTGCGTAAACAGCATCATCAGATATCTTCTTTACCTGTAGTGTGGAAATTCGTAGTAACTAAGCTACAAACTGACAAAATGCAATGCATTATCACCAAGGCTACCTCCTACCTCATTTTTTCTTTCTACTGTAAAGACTGAGACCAGTACAGCTTTGTAGTGGAAGAACACTATAACTGTGTTGTTATTATTGCTGTTTCCAAAATATTCCCTTTCCCCTAATCTCTGTCATAATTGCAAACAAATCAAGCTTCTGCCATTGATTCCCAGGCTCTTCTAAAATACTCATTCTTGGATGGGAAACTTCATCCAAAAGGTTAAAAATTCACAGTTGCAAGCTTAAACCCATCCCTGATAAACAGCAGATTGCTAATTTCCATTTTTGCTTTTAATATTTACATGGTTAAACGATTGTTCACTTCTTCACTTTTGAGTGTACATGAAGACTACATAGGAATAATTATTCACATGTAGCAAAGTTAATTGTGGTTTTGTGGTGTTGCAAAAGTGGGGGGAAAGGCAGAATTTTCCAGATTCTTTGTTGTAAAAGCCATTAATGAGCAAAAGAAGGGAAAAATAATAGCCAAAAGTCATAATTTTGAAAACAGAGAAGTTGTAAAATGACATGCAGCTCCATCAATGTGATTAATTTGCTTCACACTTTGCAGAGACTTTTGCCTTTGCCTTCTAATTCTGGCAACTATTCTGCTGAATCAATCTCACAAACCCAAATTAATAAGGTGGGAATGACAAGTATGGCTTTATAAAGGTTAGCTGTTTGCAATTTAGACAGTAAGAGACTGCTCTTTGCTTATAATACTATCAGGCATATTTTGACAGGAAAATCTCTTCAGTCAAAAAGCCAAAGTTATCAAGTTGTGAACCTCTACGTCCTCTACTTCCATTCATTTGAATGAATTGTGAGTTCAGTAAATTTTTGCCTTCAGTGCCCAGTTCGCATAGTTACAAGACTCTGGTCTTTAGGTGATGCCTGATTTACATAACTGGGGAAGTATGAAAAACACCATGAGTGAAGCCTCACAAACACCTCCTCCCCAACAGTTGTGCTGTTTGTTGCCCACGTCTCTTAATTCCTTCAGGAACCCCAACTACTCATTTGTCCTCTTGTTCTGGGTAAGCTAGGAAAAAAACCCAGGGGAAAGAAATGGGGAGCCAGGACAGATGAATATTTATATCCAATAAATTCCCCTTACTTTCTAGAACCTTTAATGGTCCATGTTAGCAAGAGGAGAAGGTAGAGACAACATAAAGAATTCCTATGCCAATTCTGGTATTTTCTGGGAAAAGGAAACATGTTGCATGAGAATACACAGATCTACACTTATTTTTCCCCTCCTTTGGAGATATCTGTGGTTTACAAGCTGCCAATACTGTCAAAGAGAAAAAAAATAATCAGAAAGTCAGGCCCTTAAAACAGAAATTAGAATGCATTTGTTTGCTCTCTAACCTATTTGGTACATATTTAATTTTTAAGCTTTTATCCATGATGTTAACCAAAAATATTTTTACAAAAAACAAAAGCATATTTCTCATACCATCTTTTAATTTCAATACTGAAAACTACAAAGCAAAAGAAGGGTTATGAATGATTAAAAGATTCATGACAAAAATCATGAGAATTAGCCTCACTTTTAGCATTTATTATATAATACAGTCACAAACTCTTTCACTAAGAAAAGGGCACAAAAGGCATTTATTTCCTTTCCAGATTAGTTTTGTCTTCTTTGGTTTTATCCTCAGAAAAAAAAAAAAAAACATACGTGGCCTCATGCTAACACTTCAGAAGTGACACTGAAGAAGGAGGACATTCAAAAGAAGTTGAGACATTAATAAAAAACAATGTATTTCTAGTCTTCTAGTCTCCCATTCCATCCTTTTCCAGGGATATTCTCAACTTACTTCAAAGTGGGACTTTCTGTCACACAGCCTCAGCTGGAAGTAGATTAGGGGTTTTATGTGCCCCTTCATCCTCAGAAATTTCCTTTTCAACTTTTCTTCTGCAGCAGTTGCAGTGGACAGGTTTAAGAATCTCTAATAACTACAACATATTTGGAAAAAAGAACTGCTGGGGAGTCAAAAGTATTCAGCTTGAAGAATCAGCAGATGCCCTTAATAAAACATATGATAATCAAGATTCAGATTTAAATGTATTCCAATTTAATTCCTTATCTTGTTTAACGTAATGGCCTGGATTCAGTGTTTTCCCTGAAAAATGTGTTCATTAAAGGGAAGTGCCAAGATAACTTGAAATTCAACATGACTTTGCAATATTGATTGCTATAAACAAACAAAAATAATCATGTATTTTCCCGAATTTTGCCCAGAACAGTAGTATTTCTATTGGTGGGCCCTGGAAAAGCAGCAAGACATACAGAGAAATAACTAAATAAAACTGGTATGAACTGATAGTGGTGCATAGTCTTCCGTTGCTGACAGAAGGAACTCAAGAGACACTAGTATAACAATTATGTAAATACTGGTTTAAATAATTATTTAGTAATGCCAGTAACAGGAACAGTACTTTTTTTCAGCTAAGGAACATGGTGCCTGAGATGCATATGAAGAAGTCAACGCACAGTAACTGTAGGATTTGTTTACAGAACAGTTATAATAGCACTTAACTCCCCCTGTTTGTAAAGCATTTCCATTCATAATCCGGTGTCTCTTCTTTCATAGTAAGATTTATAGCAGCTAAACTCTAAACTACTGACTAGACTGTTTTGATAATTTATGATGGCTTACTAGGTATCAAGAACCTGTAGCACAAAAAGTATATTATTTTTTCAAAAGTTTGTAAGCTACATAGAGGACATTTAGAAAATACATTTTCATGCCTTCCCCACTGATGACTGGACACTGTAGGAAAGACTAATATTCTGTAGTCGTAACATCTGAGCCTTCAAATGGATTTATTCTACTTCGTCCATGACAGATGAAAGTAATACAAAAACAGGAGCATATCAAGCTATCATGAGAAAAGGTATGTCAATTTCTGGGAAAGAACAGATAGACAGTGAAATCATCGATATCCAAATGCCTGAGAGGGATGTGGACTAATAGAAGAACATCACCACAACAACTCCAGCTATTTGATAGGCATCCTTACCTGCAGAAGACAAACAATAAAGCAATCAAGTGGAAATCTGGCAGGAAGAAGATTAAATCAATGTTCTAAATAATAGTACATGATAGTGCATTTTTTCTGTCAGCTGAACGGGAAACAGCACAACCTTGCAGATTGAACACTGGGTAAGGGCTAAGAATGAATTGGTGTGGCTTATGCTAAGATACCTCTATCTTCAATAATTTGCAAGTAATGAATGCATCAAAAAGGCATCTGCAACTTTAAAAGTTATCCTTTCACAAATCAGTCACTAGTTTTCTACCATGCATAATCAGTTCTATAATAAGCTCTATTTTAATCCTAGAATCTACAGACCCAATCTGTTTTTCTAGCAATGTTTCCTAGGCAAAGAAGTGATGAACAGACATGCTGCATTGCTAGCTTTGGATCTGATAATAATTGACTTCTGAGGCCTGTTCTCTACAGTTAAATATGTAGAAAGTAACATTCTTGGAGGACCACATTAAAGGCAAGATGATTCACCTCCCTGAGAAGTACATCTTCCAACACGTTTAAATATTAATTTACCAGACTTAACTCCACAAGTAACTCATTTTCCTATTTTTAATCTCCTATATTAATAGGACATTTTGTATATTTTAAACCAAAAAAACTTTTTGACCAATTGGACACAGATTGTCCAGTATCCCCTCAAGAGGTAGGCTACAATGTTTACCTTTATTACAAAAGTACTCCACTTCTTCACAGCTCAGATTTTCAGGCTCAAACTCTGCAGAAAAGCTTTCCTCCAATGGAAAGTCTTCTTTTGAGATAGTATCATTTTCCTCAGACAGGCACTCTTCTTCTTCATCCTCAATGGCATCCTCAAGGGGCCCTTTAAAAAGAATCAGGAACACTGTGGCAAAACCATCTAACAGGACAACATGAAATAAAACCTTAGTGAACTTACAATTGGAGGCCTTTAGCTAGATTTTCCTTCCACAGCTGTGTTCAGCATTTATTAGAATTGGACAAATAACATTTTATGGAAATCAAAATTGTAAGTGACTGTTTTCCTGATGACTTCAAATCAGAATATGCAGTGTTATTAATAATACGTATTAATAATACTCGCACATAGGGTTTTTTTCATTATTCATCAGGCTCTAGTATTAAATGCAATTAAACAGTTTTAACAATGGAAATCAAAGCTATATTTGTAAAACCATGTAAACAGTGAAGAGCCTTCTCTTGTTTGTTAGTTATTGGTTTTTGATGCTGAAGTACAGTACTTACTTAATAGGTTCCCTTTACAGGCTTCATTTCTCGAATTAACAGCACTGACAACAGTGAATTACTACAAAGGTGCTGACAATGTAAACTTCAGCTTATTCTGCTATTTTGCTTCAACCAGCACCTGATGTGTCCATGATCATTCATTTGCTAGACTCTCTTTTTAATAGACTCCCAGTCAATAGATGGGACTCGGACAGACTATCACTTCATTTCACAAAGGCCAAACAACCATCATGGTAAACTACTAGCCGAGGGCTAGAGAAACATAAGCCAGTTACAGAAACAGGGCACGAGTCTGAATTTGAAATGGCAGCCTGAGGTCTTTGATTCTTCTTCTAGTCAGCTAGACATACTATTGCTTAAGATCCTCTTCAAGAGCCAGCGCCTGACAGATCTATAATAAGTAACACTTAGGTTACCAATTGGAATGTGCTCAAAAATTAAAATTTCTTCTTTCTTATATACATACTCTTCACAATCATTGGTTAATAGCAACTATTTGCTAAAGACATCTCTTGTGCAGGTGTAGAATTTTATCCTAGATTTAAATAGAGATTTGAAATAACTGAACATATTTTAATTTAACTAAGATTTTATTAAATGTCAGTACGTTTCAAAATCCATCTTAAGACTGGATTTCAAAAGAGAGATTTCATTATACATGGTTGAGGCTTGGAAAAAATTACATATTTCACTCTCCAATGAAAGCACAGCCGCATTTATAATTGACTGAGTATTTCTTCCTCAAAATGAAAGCTAGCTAGGTAATGAAAAAAAAATGTAATTTGTATTTATATGATAGTTTTCCAGTATTAAACGCACTATTCCTATATAATCTATCATGCTGAGACACAATACATAAATGATTCTGTTGCATTCAATGAAAAGGAAGGGATAAATTTTTAAAAGAAATCAAATATTGACTACACTCTAATTTTATGTAATTTATTATGAACCGGTGACTACCTACATTTATTAAAACAGCAAAATTCACTTTAGGCTAGGTTGTATAATTCTTTTTTCAGAGGAATGTGATGGTTACTTTTATTGAAATTGATTGAGATTCCCAACTGGGACTCCATAAATTAATATAGGTTACTATCTTTCATGGAAATATGACTTTTTGTGCCAGCTGAGAAATCTGACCAAATGAACCCACTTTTGTGGACTCATACTCACCAACAGTAGCTGTCATTCAACAATATATCTCCTAAAATAAGGGGCTATTATTATGGCTGAAGAAATAAAGATTCTCACTATCAAAGTATCCATTACTGTTAATTGCACCTTCTAGCCATGCTGGGAAAAAATCCAGCAACTGCATATGCACAGGGAATGAAGAATGGATATCGCACTGTACGGAACAGAGAACAAAGCACTAGCACACACTGGAGCAGTGCACTGCAGCTAAACACGGGCAGTTTGGGCACCTTACGTGTGTCCAGTTTCATGGCAGAAATGAAAGCACAGGGATTCTGCACAAACTATCAACAAATACCTTTCAGATTGCATAATATTATTGATATATGGCATTGTCTGTTAAGTCATTAATTGGTGTATACTCCTGGTAACATCTGGATAAATAAGAAGGAAAAGACAATCAAACCAAAAATATGCTATTTTAGGGAAATGTGAATTTCTGCCATTATAACGATGGATAAATACCATCTTTTACATAACTTCAAAAGTAGCCATATGCCTTTAATAAATTTTCCAATTATTTTAAATCTGGGGGAAGAAAATGGAAACTTCAGCCAACATTTCAGTGCCATTTGATTTCATGCTGAATGGTTGGCTCTTTGTTATTTGACTTTTTCAATAAGCATCTTGCAAAATACAGCAAAGGCAATATACCTGCAAGTAATCCAACTGACATGTGTCCATGACATTTAGGTCTGTTTCTAGATGTTAAACTGGTTTGTTTTATCAGGTCACTAGTACATAATCATCAAGCTAATAATCACCGTATGTTAATTAAGAAAAGAAGTGCAGTTTGTATGCTTTCATTTGCAGCAGTCATGGAAATACACACCTTATAATTTCCATTGACGCTGTTTCCAAGAAGGTGGAAGAAAAACAATGTATGCACCAGCTCCACAGTGCAGGCTCAAACACCTGTCATTTTGTGGGTTGGGACTCTATTTTCTAAACAAATCTCAGGCTAACATTCCCGACAAATGCATCCATAGATACATCTTATGTATGAACAGGTATGTAACATTTCCTAAAGTTGCATGTCCCAGCATTCAAAAACATACATGTAAATGTCATCACATCCAAACGAGATCAGAGTTATGCATGCAGCTACCCAAGGTTTTGCTTTGCATATATCAACCCACATATAATAAACAGTGATGTTTATCTAGTTGCATATGGGCACACATCAGAGCTTTACGTAACAGTTCACCTCAGAGGTTGACAACAGACATTGCACTGCAAAAACCAGCATGACTTTTGTTGAAATAGAGGGATCAGTGCATAAATATTTTTCTAGATTTCAGCCTGCTTCTTCCTTGTCTAATTAACCCATCTGCAACCTGATCCTTTGGACAAAAACTTTTATTCATGTTGAGTCATCTTTTATTTTTTAAGTGTTCATATACATTCAGCTCATGCCCAGAGCTATAAACTGCTAACTTTAACCGATAACTTTAAGAGTAAGGCATTGTTCAACATGAGTAAGACCAGCCCACAAGAATAACAGCAAAATTAAGTATTTCTTGTTTATTAGTTTCACTTGAACTGAAATGTTGATACTTGATTTCTGTGGCTATTTTCAGTTATCACTCAAACATAGAATGGGTTAAAGAAAGCAGTAAACTCAAAGGCCACTACCTAGTAAGTATAAACAGATTAAAATTTCTACTCTTGTCTATTCCATCGAATTACTTATGCATAAATAAACAATGAATAAATATAAAATTTCAGAATCTCACAACAAAGATTGTGTGGAATTACATACTCTTTTTTAATGCAAACAATTAAACTCTGCAGGCTTATGTTCACCTAATTTGCCCACGTGCTTCCAATATTTTACTGGTATCAGTAAATCAAGTCAGATAAAAAACTAACAATTTATCTGGTTCAAAAATTTATATGTTGGTTTTCAAAGTTTACTAGCTCTCTTATCTAGGCAATAAACCAAACAGCATCTACTCAACTTCTTCCCTGATTTAAAATACTTAAAAATGCAGAGTCATATAGACAAAAATAAATGTCTTTAAAAATAACAGCTTCAACTGTTTTCTCCTATAATGCTTTTGTTTCCCAGTTGTTATTATGTTGATATATTACTTCAACAATCCAAATGCCACTTAATCAGTTACTTTAGTACTATACCTTGTCCATTCCTTTTAAATTGTTGATTTAATTTAATATTACTACACCAAATACTTTTACCAATCATGTTATTAGGCACCTATGGCACAACACACACTGTCTGCTTTTATTTCAACTGGAACATGGTCAAATCCCACCTCTGTTCTACTGAAAAATCCTTTTCAATAACTGCTGATTAAGTGTGACTTCACAAGCAATAACTACCATAATGGCACACCAATGCAAATCCAAATAATTCCTACTACTGAAATTCATCTATCACAGTGATCTGGCAGTAAACAACTCTGAGATATGATTAGTATCTAAAATAAAACAGTAAAATTTAAAACTGAAATTGTTTAAGAATTTAGTTGAAAAGTTGATTCCAAAGACAGCCTACAGGTTTGTTTTCTCATTTCAGCAATTATTTTCCTATTAGCACTTTGAAAAAAAATGTGATGTAATCTAAGGAGAGGTGATTTTTATATGCTTCAGATTAGCTAGATACATGATAAACAGTGAAGAATTCCCAAATGCACTAGGAAAAAACTCGATTTCTAATCTTAAATGGAGGTACTGAAGGCAAATGAAGTCTCCATTACTTCATTCTAGATTTTGCATGAAGCCCTGAAAAAACGACTTCCTTTATAAAACAAGCAAATACTTGTGTTGTACACAATATAGGAGATTTTGAGGGGGTTGGTAGTTTACTTATTCACTTGGTGCTTTATTTCATGAATATTTATTGATATGATTATGAATCTCAAATATTTTTTCAAATAATATAGATAAACAAGAATTAGTAGAAAACAGTACAATTAGTGACAGCAATGAAGGAGTCAATGTGGCAGAAACCCGCATGGCTTAGTGGACACAGTTGGCCACTTTGAAAAATCACTACATATAATTTGATACAAATAACAATATCTACTGAGAAGAGGCTGATGAGTGAGTTGCATGTGCCTTCATGGAGAAAATTACTTGTGATTGAGGCCACTTGGCAGCGCAGTGTGGGGAAATCTGAACTGTGCTCCCTAATTTGTACCACATTTACAGACACTCAGGCACATATTTTTTAGGACTATTAATGTGTTAAATGCTAAATAAATAAAAATCTTTCTTAAATAGTAATATACTTCAATATAAATGCAAACATATAGATACAAACACACAAAGTTAGCTAGCTAAGTGGCAATCTTTACACAATGAGTAACAGATGCTACCTCAACACTTGAAAGGATAGGCCATGTTTAGCAAAACAAAACAAAACCAACACTGCAAGAATTTTAATAACATGGGAAAGTGTGAGAATGAACCAGTAACGAAGGGTTTGCATATACTTAACAAAAGATGCTTTTGCTACAAACATTCCTCTGGACATAAATTTTATAATCTGACCCCTTGAGCATGCTAGTCCTGATACATCAATGCATGGCTCCAGTGTTATGGTATTATAACTCTAATGAAATAATTGAAACTCAGTAACATTAAACTGGGTAAGTTCTGTAATAATCTCTCATACTCAAATTCATCAGACTTATCCCTAAATGAAACCACTTAAATGCATGCTCAAATTAAACACATGCTTATAGGCTTTCCTGTCCAGTGCTCTGCGCTTAAAATGCATGTATCCTACAGTGGTAAAGTATCATTGAAATAATTATCTCATGAAAATGTTAAGTGGTTAGCTTCCTTCCCACCTATCAATATTCTCTTACATTCCCAGAGCCGCAACATAAATCAGTGCTCTTAACAAATTAAGAATGCTTCAGAAAGCCTACAATACTTGACAGCGAGTGGCTGGGGAGAGGTTAATGAGTATAATTAGTAGTAGTAGCATTAAATAATAACAACTCTGATAAATCAGAGAGGCCTGAAATTCACTGGATCAACATCATGCATTTTGCATGTTTTGTGGGATTCATCCAGTATTTCCTAGGAAAGCAGGCTACCACACAGAGATTATCCTTACCTTATGGTAAAACCTTGGTATGTGATACTCTCTGATTACAAACAGAGGGAAAAGCTTCAAAAAAATCAATACACTGGTGTCCTGTTTCAACAAGAACATTTTCTTCTAAATACAAATGATTACATAAGAAAACCAGCAGCCAAACACTTCACATTAATTCACATCATAAGGAACTTTTTTTCCCTAAACATTGTCAGGAACACTAAAAACATAAAAGATGGTTCAATTTATTTCATTTAAATATGGCAGTGGGAGTGAAGACACCACATGGTATTTCAGAGTTCACTTCCTCTGGGAAGATTTCTATACAAAACTTCTTAGCTACTCCTTCAGCCTTGGAGTTAATGCAAAAGAGTGGTTGTTTCCAACACTGTGCTTTAACAACAGCCTGGAAACAAGTAACAGTGATCTGAATAGCCCCAACAGAAACAATCCAGCTTCTCCTTTTGAGGAAGAAATTTTTACAAGACATTACCAAAAATATACACCCAAGCGCCTTGCTGGAGATGTGGCTTTCTGTTGGGTTTTGCAGAATTTTTTTTAAGTGTCCAGGCTCAAATATTTTAGAGCCTGTATGTTCAACCAGGGTGAAGACATGGACTGATAAGACAGGGGACATGAATATATGCTGTAGCAATCAGGATAAATTTTCACTTTCTGTCAAGCACTGACGGCCAGATACTGTTCAGTCACTGAGACCTTAAATATTCCCCTGAGAAGAAGAACCTCCAAGTAGAGGTATCTAGATGAATCACAGAAATGGAAGTACACAACAAGTCTGCCACTAATGTCATAGATGGTAATAAAGGAAAATGGTAGAAGTTTTCCTACTGAACTAGTTGCTCCAACTACCCCAACAACTTGACCCTGTGACTGTCCACGCTACCTCCCTCTCTTGGCTTTTAGTTAATGGTGATCCCAGCTTTTGGGTTTCATTTAAAAAGTGTTGCCTCTCCCTTCCTCCCCGTGAGAACTGCAAATAGTTTAATGACATAATTCCATGAGAATAAAAAAGGCCAAGAGAGGTGTCTAAATACTCTTCTATTAGACAGTAGATGGCAATACCTAACCTTGACAAACTGACTGCTGCAGGAAAAACTTTAAAATTAAGCATGCTATTGGCAGTAGTGCAAACTGGGAAATCAGTTTAGGAAAACAACAAAGTCAATACTTGTCAGACAAACCACTCCCACTTTTACTGAATTGCTTGCCTCTTCAGTCCATTGAGTTTTCTATTTAGCTTAACAAAGTTATTTCTGTAGTGCCTGTTAACATCTTTACAGCTATACTCAAGATACGCAGTGCTACCCGTACGCATTGAACCTCTCCAGTTTGTTATGTAAATTAGCTGAACTTCAAAAGTTTTGTCCAGATTGGAAGATTGCACCAATTTGTGAGCAACTCCTTACATCTTCATTGTCACACCTGAGCAGAACAAACCATTTCTCACTTCTGGACAGGGAGAAACTTTATGACCATGATTTAACAACCAACATAATAGAAAAAAGGAATAGAAAAGGGCTGTTCTTTGGACTATAAATCCATACCAACCTGACGTAATTGAGCTTAACAGCAAGAATGAAAGTATATTTCTGTGGAAAAAAAAAAGAAAAAAAAAGAAGAAAAAAAAGAGTTATTTTTAAGCATGTAAGCTCTTCCTACAGCCACTCACTTTTAACATAAGTTGCATCAGGGGATCTGGTAGGAAGGAAACATTTTTATTAATTTTCCCCTTATCTGTAAGAAGAATGCTGATTTTTTTTTCTTTTTTCATTTACGTTCCTTGCCTGCAGGTAGCAGACCAAGAAAATCATATAGCAGAAATTTTTCCTTTTGATTAATTTCTTTCCATGTGTTATGTTATTTCTTATATATAATTGATTTCAGGTTTTGCTTGTAGCTGTACATCTTTTTTATATCTGTACCTACTGCCTTCCTTCAATCAAGAAAGTTGAAGGAAATTACCTGAATTTTGTTAAGTTTATTAAAAAAAGAGCTCTGTGAATATTTAAATTGAGTTTTGAAATGCTAATACAAGAAAGATATTAGAGAATTTTAATAGTAGGTTCAATTTGACCCACAGACTATTGTAGAAAGGGTCAAATTTTATTCAAATTATTTCTTTATAGCAAAAAATATGAACCCTTTGATTTTATAAAAGTAGATTAATATTCTTCACTGCTAGGTCTTCTGGCACTTTGGTGCATGACAGCATTAACTGTGCTTGTATATAAACTTTTCAAAGACCTTTAAATGTTCCAGTAATTTGGAATTTCACTTTCATTTATCCTCTTGTCTTCTTTTCTCTTACCATTATCCAAGAGGCCACAACTAAACTGGCAGTGCCTATAGTCAGCCTGCTCTCAGAGCCAGGGCCAGAACATTTCTAATCAATAAAAGTGAAATGATGAAAAGTGACCATTCAAAACATGGTTAGGAAGACATTAATTTCAAAAATAGTATGCAAGTGTACCAGTAAAGCCAAAGTTTTAGGTTTCATTTGCATGGGAAAAAAAGGAAAAAGATGTGCACAGAGCATGAGCTGAAAGACCCTTGCAGTTAAATATCAGACCTCAGTTTTCAAGTAGGAGCTCATGTCGAAATAGACATTTAGTCCTCCAGCACCCTTACCCATAAGAGTCACAGCAACTCTTTTACTGGTAGGGCTCTATTTTCCAAGGTGCACCTTGTTTGGTTCACAGAAGTCAGAAAGGACATATTGTGCAGATGAATCTGAGGGTTTATTGATTTTACTTCCACATGAACACAGAGAGAATACAAAAAAAAAAAAAAAGAAAAAGGCAAATGGTGCGTGGTACTGTTATTACACAATGCAATAAAGGCAGAACTAATCATAAAAGATCATACTCATTTAACAAATGATGAGTATGATGTTTTGCCCAATAACTGAAATTGTTTTGAAATATGAGTGTTATGAAGGCACTCATATAATCTTCCTCTCCTCAAATCTTCCCACCTGCTGGCAGTCCAAGTGTTGCCATACTATAAAACCGTCAAGGTAGAAAACTTTCTATGTGTGTTTCTAAATGACATAAGGAACAAACTTTTTTTGTTGTGTTTTGGGGGGGGGTTGGTTTGTTTGTTTGGGGTTTTTTGTGGTTTTTTTTTTTTTTGTTTGGGTTTTTTGTTGTTGTTTTTTTTAAGATGCAGTGCACACAGTAACAGTACAGATTTATTAGTTGGAACTTCATTCTGGAATTCTTACTTTCAGGAACAAAGGTCAGTGGGATTTTTAATAGTTACTTCCTTGGTACTGTGATACCAACGTGACTGCAAAACTGGTAGCAGTAAAGGCTATGAATTCAGAGGCATCATAATTGATCCCATGCCACTGTACAAAAATAACACCTACAAAGTGTGTTTCAATACAATAAAGAATGAAACAGAAGGTTATCTGGATCTTCTAGAAGTAGCAACGTTGTTCTGTCTTCTGACAGAAAGTGATAGTTGAAGTTTTATCTTGGGAAGAGCTTTTTAAAAAAGTATTAATTATGATGTATTTATATAATTTAGGAAAATAACAGAAATATCTGTATCTGTTCTTACTCTAGGGTAAAGTGAGAAATTGAAATATAGAAAGTGATCTAAACTAGAAAAAAAAGGGGAAAAGGTTTTTTGCATCAGTAAGTCACCTACTGCACAGTCACTGATCCTGATTCAGCTGCTATTTTTCTTCCTGAAAACACAAGTAAAATAGCCCATTAGGCCCAAACTTTAAAATTTGCTCAACGCCTATACATGTTAGGAGAACTGTATCACATCTTTCAGCAAGTTATGGGCTTCTGTCCACAATTTTTTAATAAGCTTTTGGGAGTATCCTTCTAAAGACCTTTTCATGTCCTTGGGAAGCCAGGTCTTTGCTCCTAATGATCCCTCACCCAAGCAGACACACAACCTGCTTCAGTCCTTTTGTGTGTCTCATCAGTTACTCTTGCCAGATTTAACAGGAAAACTTGAGACAACAGGTGATGAATACCTTGTTTCAATTAAATGTGCACTTAGACTACTTTCCTATGTCTACTTTTGCTTAATCCATGCAGTGTCAACAAGAAAAATTTACAAGGCCTGTCTTAATGGGTAAAAAAATTGTGTTTTTTACCATACAGTGTTAATGCACCTGAGCTAGGATTGAAACACAAGGTGTCAGTGACACAAATTTGGGGAAGTCAATCTTTAGGCAGTTTACCTCACAGCAAAACTGAAATTGCTTTTCTCTACTGTTTTCACTTAAGCAATTTGTGTGTTTAAGTGTCCCAATTTGAAACATTTTGACATCCTCAAGATCTAAACATTCAGTGAAGAGCACTGAAAGCATTGAAGAGCGTGTGATTAGAGGCTATGGATGGACAGTAAGTTGCATAAGATTTTTATTAAATATTTCCTTCTGTGTACAATAATTATGGTGGCATTGGCACTTTTTTTTTTTTTTTTTATTAAGAACAAGCATTGTACTATTACATTAGAAAGCAAGAAAATAGAAATATTCACCAAAAAACACCCAACCCAAACAAACCCAAATCTTTAACTAATTTTCCACACAAAAGATTTGAAAGAGAATTTGATTCCAGTTGAAACTAGATTTTGGAAGCTATTAACAAGTGCTAAGTAGGACAAGAGTAATTTGATAAAGTGTACCCACTAAATGTTCTGGCCTGTTCCTCTTCCTACTGTCCCATCTTGAATGGATCTGTGATGCTTGTAGATAACCTTCTACATCAGGAATAATTTTGCAATGGTAGTATATCAGTTATTTTCTTAAATGTATCAAAGTGAACAAGGTAAATTTCCTGCTTGCTCATATAGAAATATTATCCCTGAAGCATTTTTCCCTGGATTATGATATATTTTATAGGGTTTAAGCCCATCAATTATTTCTAGCTGATTTCTATCTGCTAACTTTTACAAAACAGTTTTTGAAACTACTGGCAATCTAATTTGAAATACTGGCAATGTAATTTGCCCCATGAAATATGGTTAACACTGATGCGAACAAACATCATCCAGCTCCAGTGGATTGTTTCAGGTAGGTAAGTATGAAAATAATGTTTAAATTTACAAGCTTAAAAAAAAAAAAAAGAAATTAAAGAAAGCATTGCTTGTATAAGAGGGCTTCTTAATTCTCTGTCTTTCATTAAAATTATAGGTATCTATATAATAAAAATGCAAATATTTGATGCTTCATACATATATGACAAGTGTCATTGATTTTTATATCCATACAAGTGTATAAAAAAGAAAAATGTATGAGATATCTAGACCTTTTTTTTTTTTAACATATGTTCATATTGTTTTCTACAGGTAAAGTATTCTAAGATTTCATATTCACCTCTCCAATAAAGGAAACTGCCTCCTCTTGCATCTTACAACCAATAAAGCATATGAAAATTAAAGTTGCAGTTTTAGGAACATATTCAGACTCCCTTGCTATTTTGTTTTACTCCTGTAGCGTTTTTTTTTTTTAACTCAAACTAAGAAAATAAGGAATAGACAGATCCACACCAGCCACTCAACATCTGTCAAATACCTATGGCATGCTGCTCCAAACAGTACCGTGAAATCCTCCGAGGATTCAGGATCCTGAAATTTTCAGTGAATGCTTTCCTCCAGACGCAGCAAATCATGATACTGGTAAGCAACAGAGGCTTCTTTGCACATCCTAATCTCACCAGTCAGGATCTCAAACTTGTAGGTAACACACTGCCTTGTTTCTCAGGAAGCCTTCCTCTAAAGTCTATCATCTCTGCCAAGTACTACTTCAGTGAAACAGTTTCAAACACCATACCCCAAACAGGACGCATTTTATCTTGTGTCATATTACATGTGGCCAAGTCATGCATAAAGCTTTTCAAGAGTAATGATGACAGCAAAAGTTCAGTCTCTACCTCCAGCTCCAACACAGCCCTTACTCTAAACACTGAACAACTCTGGCAATCACATGAGCAGTGAGTGACATATACTGGTCTTTGCTAATCACTGTTCTCACTTACCTGCTGGAGGGAAAAATGTGATGCAAGTGGGAGCACTTTGAAGCCACTAATGATGCTGCTGCAGTGTATTTAATGGCCAGCATGTTAGCTACGATGAAAGAGGAACCTCACATCAAGTACATTAAGGGATCAGAGGAATACATACTCATTACTCACTGTAATTTTACATCCCCAGTTTCAAGAAAAAATACATTTTTCTCACACAGCAAAGACACCCTATACCCCTATAAGAAAATTAAGGGGTCTTTTTTCTTCTGTTTATTTAATATTTTCTATTTTTGTATGTCACTGCAGATTATTCCTGTTCATCTTTTGTTTCTAGCTGCATTTCCTCAGATGGAAACTTGTCTCTCATCTCTGTATGCCATCATGCAATTAAATCCAAAAAGCAGAAAAAAGGAATCTGGACTTTTTAGGTCCAGAAATCAGCAGTGAACTCATGACTTCTCTCACAGGTTCCTATTTCTTTTCAAAATTATTGTTGCTCCCCTCCTCCCCCCCATCTTTTCTACTACAAGCAAAACAGAGAATACTGAAGAAAAAAGAGCCCCTGAAAGACAGTCCAAATTTGATCTCTAATAACATGATCACAGCTACAGAGTTTGTATGTAGAATTCAGTGTCAGTTTGGGTTAAACCTCAATAAAAAATAAGCACACCTAAACTGATCCATAACACAATGACACAGTTAAAGAAAAAACTTAAAACCACAACAGGTGATATACATGGAAAAAACAGCATGCTTGAAGTAACTGGTAGTTCTAAAGTAATAGCAGCGGAAAGTTGAGATATTAGCAATCAGCTAAACCACAAACTTTATGACCTTTGTATATAGCAGATGCATGCTAGAATGAATGGTAATTTAGCTTAGTGAGATTCATATAATTTGACAAATATAACAAAACACCTACTTCACAGTATGCAAGAGCTATAGAATTATGCAATGAGTTACTTATATTCTTAGAGCCTTGCATTTGAAATAACTACAGGGGATTCCTTATTCTTAATACCATAATGGAGTTTACCAATATGCAGAACAAAACTGAAGGGTCTCAAATTGGAACGAAATCTTTAGATCAGATTGTAAGAGAAATGAGCAGTATGTATTTTTAATAGAAATCAAATAATCTGAAAAAAAGTCAGGTGGAATAAAATACAGTATTTAGCCACAACAAGCCAAAAATTGAGCACCATGTCCCTCGAGTGTAAAGCAATCACAACCTCAGGGTCTACTGCAAAGGAATATTACCACATAGTTTCTTTTTATTCAGATGTCACTTTGCCCACTAGAATGTATCTATGATTAGTTACAATAATAACAATTGCTGTAGTTTCTGTGATGCACCATAAGGACAAAATGTATTTTGTTTTGTTTTTTTGGTTTTTTTTTTTTGTTTTTTTTTAATATCTTCAAAGAATAACAGCATTACAGCATTTGTTGTGTTAACTGAAAATATAATGGACTACGAATCTGTGTTTCATCAGCACGTACATCTTACAATCACCGTGAAAAAAACCTGACTTTCATTATCACAATTTGAGAACATGTAATACAAGCATACCATAGTCTAGGTCACATACACAATAGGATTTGTTGAAAAATAACATTTATATGTCATTTGCAGTTATGTATCCTTATACATAGAGGTATATAAACCCAAAAATGCAAATAAGTAAAATATAACTTTTAAAATAAACTAGAAATGCATGTTACAAATATACTTGATTTCTTTAATATCCCTGCTCACTTTCTTACTACTTTAATTTGATTCCTCACTAGTAGAAATTGCAAGGATGCACAAAATACATTGCTTTTTCCCTAGAGCTGCCATAACCTGCTGGTTTTCTGAGTTAATCACTAATTAATAATTTGAGAACACAAAGTCATTATGTCATTTCCAGACAATGAGCTTTTAAATGGTGCATGTTATGTCCTAGCCTTTTCAGTAAGAAAAGAAGTTTTTTTTTTCCTCTGGAAACCAGATGGCTGGTAAGTGTTATTATGAGGCTATGTAAATCTCAAAGCAATAAGCATCAAATCAAAACAAGAATTCATTCTCCTCTCCTCTTATCATGATTGTTTTGCTGAACCAACTTGTGGAATAATAAAACTCCTACAAATTAGGCCACTGGATGTCCTGGCAACAATTGGTTGATAACCCATCTTCTCTTTCTTTTTCGTAGCAAACAGGAGTTCTGAAAACATTTTTCACCTATACTTTCAACCTTCCTAATACCTTGTTCTACATGCCAAACTTAAATGAGGAAATCATAC
Organism: Falco punctatus; assembly: GCF_963210335.1. Lineage (NCBI taxonomy): Eukaryota > Metazoa > Chordata > Aves > Falconiformes > Falconidae > Falco > Falco punctatus. The sequence continues at coordinate 26,650,420 of NC_137582.1, forward strand.
TCCAGGCTGAGTCATCTCAGTAAACTTACTCACTTGAAAAGTTTACTGGCTCCACTACTATTACAATTTGATTATCAGAATATCCTTGTGTGGCTTATGTTTTGCTTTTAGTTTGGCCAAGGTTATTCCATATTAGGAAAGAAAACAAGAAAAGTTATTTGTTATTTTCTCTCACTTAAGGAGTAAACACCTGCACCTTCATGACAGTGCCAGTTTCACCCTACAAATAAATCTCCACACTTCAAAAAAAGTTCAACTACTACAGCTGTGTCACTCTGCCGTGCTCTATTTTAAAAAACCTGCAGATTACTCTACATAATCTTAAATTGCTAGGTTTGCCCCCAAAAAACCTGAGAAACTACATTCCAAATATTGATTTCCAAAGGAAATTAGCTTCTAAATATTTAAATTATCTTAACTGACAAAACATACATTTTAAAAAACTTTCTGTGGAGCTAAATATTTTGAAAAGGTCTGGTATTGGAAGAAACTGAAAAAAAAATGGATTAGAATGTCACTCTGCATGGTTTAGTCCTATTTTTCATTATTGTTTTTATGGTTTTTTTCAATGACACACTCACTACTATTAGATTTTAGTATTGAATTTTATAATTTTGAATTTTAAATCCTTATACATGGTATTTAATACTTACGGAAAAATCCCAGTATTCCTACATCATAATGTTTCCTGCTTGTATTAACATGTTAAAAATAAAACATTTCTAGTTACTATCAGATTGTGTCATTTTATGATGTTAATAAGAGCAATGACAATTATGTCACTGGTTTATCATGAAATAGTGTCAAAATATGACTAAACTAATCCACAAAATAAATTTAAACTCTTTTCCCCAACAGACTTCTCGTCAAATATAATTCCCCTTAATGAAAAAAATCTTATTTGCCAAAATATTTTTCCAGTAAATAACTGCCCCTGTTTAAAATTCCCTGCCATAGCTACTAACATATCTGTCTGATCTAAGTGACCCTGTCTGAGCAGGGGGGTTGACAAAATGACCTCCAGAGGTACTTTCCAACCTCAACTATTTTGTGATTCTGTAATAATGTCAGGAGATGTTGCATTTTTTCTTGTACTATCTCAGCAAGAGCCAAACTCTCACTTAAAGGTGAGAGAAAAATAATAATAAAAAAAAATTCTCTAATTCCTCCAAAACTTTCAAATAAAGCACAAATGTTCTAGTGAGATTTTAATTACACAGAGGCCATTTGTAGCACTGAGGCAAGAGTTCCAGCAGAGAATGCAATCAACACTGCCTGTATTTGGGCTCTGGAAGGTTTGACCGTACATTAGACATGTTCTTCACCCTATCTTTCCTTCAGTTTTACACTGTAAGTGCATTTCTTCTGTCTGCTGGTGTTCTACTTTAAGCCTATGAAAATTTCACTGACACTCTTCAGGATGTGACATTCTTCATATGTTCATAAGCACATCCCTAGAAAGGCAAAGCTCAATGTATATACATGTTGCAAGTTAAATTTACTGTGAACTAAATTACCTATAAATGTGGCTCCTGCACACTGTGTGACTGCTAAAATGCAAGCTTGAACCTCTTTTTGTAATAAAGCTAGTCATAGTTTTTGTAATAAAATATTCACAGCACCTGTTTAACTTTGAAAGTATAACATTTAGAGGTTTAGTATGTTTAAAAATCACACAAGATCCACTGCAGTATTTGGTTTAGTGTTGCATATAGTATTCATAAAAGAATAATGTTTAGTTAACTGAATTTGGTACCACTCAACTGAGCCTGTAGGAAGGCCAATTATACCATGCCAGTGCTGACCTGGAAACACAGAACTGATCCTCAGATATTGTTATCATACTTCGCCCATTTCAGTTTTAACAGTCAAGGGCTGCATTTACACAACTTCCTTAAAACAATCATTCCTTAATGGAAAAAAGTCATTATAGTGTTTTGACTAATGTTTAACGAAAATTTCCTTTGCAGTTTCAATCTATTCCTCTTCATTATAAGTCCTCTAAAGATACTATATTTTTTAGATGTTTATACCTTCAGATACTAACAGCCTTTTGTCATGACCCATTAAATTAACTTTTTACTAAAAGGCAAGTGTTCTTAGAATTTAATCTTTCTCACATACTACAGTCTAAGAGTTACTCAGATATCTCACTGCTTGATCCTTTGAGCACCCTTCTCTTTTCTTTTTTCTTACATCTTCTGGTACTAAGATGAATAGAAATGAACATAGCATAAATTTTGGATATAGTTTCTGCTTCATACTGACCAAAAAGGCAGAAAATAGCAAACATTACATTAGACTGTCACACTACAGAGAGCTCTGGAAAAGGAGGGAACACATGACACTTGGAGTAGAACAAGTATCCAGTACTAAACTAGGGTTTGAATCGGATGTTATCCATTATAGACACACAACCAACTCAAGTAAGTTGTACTGTTAAACACTGCCAATTTCAAAACTGCTCTTTGAAGAAGAGGTTTGAAATCCAAGTACAAAATGTAGTAGCAATATTGATAATAATGGTCAGTCATGGTTAATAATACAGAAGGAAATGGTAAAAACAGCTTGCTGAATGGCTTGTCAAAGTCTGTATAACTTTGTCATGTCATATGGTTACTGAAATCGTTCTGAAAATAATTAGATTTTCAAGATGGACTGGACCTCTTTATATAAGAGACACTGCTACTAAAAATAGAAGTATAAAACACTATAGTCTGCAATAATACGAAATGTCACCAAGCATTACAATATTTTGTCACTCCTGTGGGTAAAGATTAAGGAAGAGAGGAACTTTTTTCTCTCCAGTTCATGCCAAAGAACTTAAAAATACTTAAAAGATTTGCTAGGTAAGAAAACCTTGGAAATGGAATTTCCATGAAGACCATGAAAGACCATGGAATGGCAGTCAGAAGCTGATGTTCATTTTCACTGGTCAATAATTTTTTCTTACTTCTACTTTCCTCCTCTTCTCCTCTGCCATCATTGACACTCAACTGCCATCAAATACAATAGTTCAATACACTTTTATTTTAAACATTTCACAGTGGATTAATTTATCATGACTATCAATAGTATTAGACTAGTATGCCAATACTACTAGAGAAACTATTGTTATCATGTCACTACCAATATTTAACAGCTATTTATTCAGCATGAGGCTTTTGGATTTTTTTTCTTTTTTATGTACACTTTTGAGTTTTCTTGATGTACCAGCAAAAGAAACACTCAGAATAGGATTTTTTTCTCATCATCAATATCCAGGCTTGAAATACTTTCAAAGGTTATTCTGTTGCCAGTTACTGTCTTCAGATGTCCCTCCAGTTTTCTCTGGCAAGAAATATCAAATTTCAGGGAGTAGTGCACAATACAAACCAACATATTTGTGCCTTGACCAAAACAGGTAATACCAGATGAAGGGATATGCTTTTTAAACTTAGAAAAGAAAGCAACAGGGCAAGGGGGAAAGGTTGTGAACAGAAATTTGGATCAGTCTTCACAAAAATAAGCATGCTTTCTTCGCTCTCACCAGATTCTCTCATGGTGTTCTCTTCCTCATATGCTCTGCAAATGTCCATCATGACATCTATAAGCTTTTGTGCCTAGAACCAAACACTTTTCAAATCTCATGCTTTGTGGGGTGCAGCCTTCCAACATTAAACTACAAACATAAAGATGTCACATTTGGTTTAAGCCTCAGAGTCAAGAGCGGGGTAAGGCAGAAGAGCCTGCTGCTGCTAGCCACTGTGAGGAAAAGAGCACACTTCGGGCTAGACCAGTACAGCTGATTTATGACCACACATATGCAAGAGACTGTAGTACCAAGAAAATATCTTTTTTTAGAACCAAATATATAGGAAAACAGAACCATTTTGGAGCATGGCTGGTACTGTATAGAACTAAGTTGTGCTCTGTTGGTAGATCCATTAATTATTTTTATTCATTTGACGAAAAATAATCTAATTTATATTCTTTAGAAAACTTGTCTTCTAATGTTGTTACTGTCAGTCACTTCTTTGCTCTAGTTATTACTTGTGCACTCTACCATTCTAGAAGACTCAAAACTTTGGTAATTATCCTCTTTAAAATCATATGTATCTTATTCTTCATGGACAAAGGCATTTGTAACACCAACAGGTTTTTAAAAATAACTTTATCAAATTAATTATATGGAAGGTAAGAGGAAATTAATAACAGTAGTAGAACAAAAAACCAATAAATGTTACCTTCAGTTATATTTTGAGAAAAATGCATCAGGGACAAGCATTTTAAAATTAACTCCTATTAACTCACTGAAACAAAGCTATAGATTGGGCATTGCAACATGAGAAAACCTTAGAAATATCTTCTTTGTACTAATTGGCAAAAAGTAAATCAGATTAGTTTTCCCAGTATCTTGGAAAATTGTGTAGCTAAGTTCTACCATGGTCTTACATAAGACTTAACCTAAAGAAATTTAATTTTATGCTTTTGAAAACTGAGTATTCTTTAAAATCTTTACAAAAGACTAACTCCTGGGGGTAAAGGGGTTGGGGTGGGATGAAAAAGAGGGAAACTTTCCACAAAGGGTTGATGGTTTTCAACACAGTTTAATACAAAACTGATTTTGTAAGAGGTCTACTAATCGACTGTGCTAATGCCAGCATTCTAAATTTCTACACCAAGTCCAGAGTCTTTTTTTTTTTTTTTTTTTATGTGATTACAGCTATAAAAAACTATGAAAATTAGTGAGTATAGATGATACATTATTTCACCCATATATTACTTTCAGTGAAAATCATCACTGGAACAATAAAAATATCTGATTTTTATCTGATCAAGATTTCTTTTTAAAAAAGGCTGGAAGAGAACACTTTACATTTCTTAATCTGATCAGTGTTAAGCAGGGCTATTAAAAAGTCATGGTAACTGCAAATATACTGAGATATACTCAAACTGGGATCAACAGTCTATACTGGCCTCAGGTTCATCCATAGGGGAGATCAGCTGTCAGTCTAAATGTCTTCTTAAAAGAAAACTGCAGGCTCATCAACGTGACTATTAATTAACCTGCTAACTCCAGACGTCTTCTTGTAAAGAATACAAGACCTCCATCGACTTAATGTAATAAAAGCTTGGTTGAAGATACAAGTAATGGGAGTATAAACAGGAAAAATATACATTCATGTGGTTACTTTTTGAATATATAAGTGCAGATAAGCTTCTTGAGTGTCAAGGTTTTAGTTTGAAAATGGACAGGAAGAAATCTCATTACTGACTGAATTTAACAGGCACCAGAATCATAGACAAGAAGCCCAAAAGTAAATCAGTGCATACCTATGCTGGTGTTTCTACTCAGCTTAACAATGACAAATACGTCTATGATGAGGATAGTTCTTATGCCACAGCAAAGGGAAACAGGTGGTATGTCAGGTATATGAGGTAAAGAAATATATGCTGAATACTCATTGAGAACTATTTGATAATGCCTTGTGGGATGCAGATGGTTCTTCCTCCTTTGGCAGAAGATTTTCAGATTTACTTTCCCTCTTTTCCCTTTCTTTCTTCCCCCCCCCCCCCCCCCCCCCCCCCATTTTGTACTGATTCTCTGGTGGATCTTCCTTTTTTTTTTTTTTTTTTTTTTCAAAAAAAAAAGTGAATACAATGTAGAATATCCATTATGCCATAAACCAATATATCTTTATGTCATACTGACTTTTGTGGCTTGTTTTATTATTTCATGGTAATAAGGTAGCGTTACTCAAGAGAAGAGCCTAAACTGATCTTAAGCACCATCTAGGTTTATACATTTTCAGACTCATAAATCCTCCTCATGAATCAGGAATCATTTTAAAAGCTCTGGAAATATGGAAATAAGCCGTTAAGTACAAATCATAGTACTAACACCTCTAATTCATCTCAAAGGTGAAAAGGGGCATATTCTTCCACTGTCAACAGAGGAAGTGTGGGTTCTAGCCACTAAGTTGAATTGCTTACTGTTCGAGTCATATCTGGATTCTTTGGGGCCACAGGGTTAAAAAACAAGAACGAACAAAAAAGAACCCCAACCACACCCTCTAGGAATCAAGTCTTTTAATCTTCAAAGGTGGATAAACTGAACCTTATGTGGTTTACCTTATGAGCAGCAGTAGCACACCGTACTACATAACATCTTTCCCAATAGAAATGAGCCAATGTATCTTTAGTCAAATGTCTAGCCCTATCCTTCGCTGTCTCTTCTGCTCTGCACCACTGCAAGTGTTTGTCTTTGGTGGTGTGCACATACTATATGATGACCGATCTAGTGAAAAGTGTTCTTGAGATTGCACAGAGCAAAACCTTCTCAAAGTTATGAAATGTATCCAATAAGAATTAGACCAATGCAGACTGCCTTTTATTTGAAAATTGAAGTTTTTTATAAAAAATTAGTTCCCTACCTGAAAAGAATAAAAGTATATTTATTTCTTGTCTGTCCAAGACAATAAAGTCTATAATTTACTGTAATTTATAGACTATATATTTTTAAGCCTTCTTCTCGCCTCTAAATCATACAACCTCCTAATGCAAACAAATGTCTTAGAATTTTATAGTGAAGATTTCTATATCCACTGTGATTTCATCAGTCAGCAAGAACAAGAAGACAAGAAAAGGAAGTTACATCAGCTAAGGACAAACTGTGGCACTGCCACCTGGCTTATCTGTGTTTTGAGGAGACATCAGGCACTTTCTAAGGGAGGCCATACACGTGTCTGCACAAGTGTTGTATCACTCCTGAAATATCCAGTAAGTCACCTTTTGCTGAAGAAACCACTGCTTTGAATTATTTACCTTACTGAATCATTCTGTTTTCCAATGAGCTATTTAAGAATCCAAATGGGGAAGTCTCTAATTATCAGCTAGTAGCTTCTAGTAGCCTCAGTTTCATTCAGCCATACCACAACTATTGCTGAAGAGGACAGCTGCCTGAGAACAAATGCAAAACATCCATATATATTCTGTTTAAGAATATTCACACACCTCTTAAAATATTTCTGTTTACAATCAACATGCCAGAGAATGACAATCCAGACTGCACAGGAAGTTGAATTCAGGCAAGAAAGGACAAGATTGTAAATTAAAGGTCTTGCTTCTATGGTGTCTCCCATTTCCAAGGAAATCTGACTTTCAGTATACTAGTATTTGTAGTCTTGAGGGGGGGTTAAAATTATTTTTTTAAGAGCAGAATAATGCCTACTCCATCACATGTAACCATAAACTTGATCACAAAGACCTATGCATTTCATTCCTATGTGCTTTCTTACTGTAATTAATATTATGCACAATTTTTAAAACAAACTTAAAAGATCCAACCAGTATCAAACTCTTGTTTCACTATCCATCTGTCCTAACTCCCAAATAATAAAAAGTGTAATTTTCATAATCTCCTGTTATAATCAGACTTCCCTGACTTGGCTTTCCACAGGAAACTCTAACTTGTCATCTACAGAAGCAATGAAATAATTATCAAAATACATTCATAGGCATGAAAGTCAGAACGTCCTCAGGACTTGAGATTAAATGTTATAACTCACTTTTACAATACATTTGTAGTCACTGCTTATGACACAGAAGTACTTATTTTTATTATTATTATTTATGATCCCATATGTATATTTTTTACATACACTGGCATACTATTGCCACTGTTTGAACTGAATTTGCCTTATTTTATTTGCTGCAACATAAATCTTCAACCAGATACTGAAGTTTAAAACACAGCAGGCTGTTCACCTCTGGAAAACTGCATACAGAATTCCACCTATGAAACCATGCCGGTCAATACCTGACTACCTAACACAGGTTTTGTTACCTCTTCGGCTAAACAGCTGCAGCTTGTAATTCAAGACAAGCCTGGGTACACAGCACAGACATTCATCTAAATTTGAATCTATGCTTTGAGTCAAGCTTCTATCCTTCAAGGCTCCATGTCAAAGTATAGGTCTTACTTCTGGGAATCTAACATGCTATTGCAGAGGTAACCAGTGATGCTAGAGTTCCACTTTTAAATAACATCTTTTCCTTCTTTGTGTTATTACATGATGCTTTGCAGCTGCAGTGATTCAGTCATTTATACCTGTTTCATCACCTGAAAACATTACATATATACTTTTCCATAAAAGTTCTATTTAATCCTCATTGTTAAATATACTCTGTTATTCATTAATCTCTAACAGTAAGATACAAAGTTGCTTATAAAGGAATTCTGGAGGAGCCTATTTTCTGCTTTCAGTCACACCCCATTTTTTCAGGACTGCAGAAGTTTAAAGAAAAACAAAAGACAAGAAATAAGTTCTTACTGACATCAGCAGCACATCCTGCAATATCTTCTACTTACCGTTTATTGCAGTGTATTTTAGGGCAGGACTTCAGGAGCTGGAATACCTACCTTGGATTTCTAAATCATACAGTTGTTTCTTTGTTGAAATACTCTGTTTATAATTCACCTTCCTTTAAACAGTAACTGTTCCCTACAATAAGTTCACTAGACCTGGACAGAGGACTACCGCTTGCTTCAGTTTTGAAAAATCAGCTGTTACTTACTGATCAGTTCTACATGACCTTACAGAGCTAAAGCAGAATTCTTGGTTGTACTTAATAAGTATGACTGATCCAAAGCTCACAGGATTTAATAATAGGGTCTTGAGAGACACAGAAAGCCAGTGTTCTTAGATCTACTCTCACACAGAACAAGAACTGTGGCTGTGCTCTTTGGATTACAGCAATTCTATCTGTTTATCTTTAAGCACAAGATGGATGTACCATTTGATGACAAGACATTAGAAAGCATCATGAAGACATTACTACAGAGTGTACTCCAGTGGATACAACATATGCTACTGAGATACTAGAAATATGATGTAAGGATAAGATATTGTCCAGGGAAATCATTTACTGAAGGCAGATAAACAAAGCATGAAGTGTAAAACCCAACATAACACAGTTGCCTCTGCAGAACAGCATCAAGTCTACTAATGTGAAACAATGCCTCAGCTTCACGGATCTGAATTGCAAGAATGTACCAAACGGGCTACATTACTACTAAAACTAAAATGATTCTGCTTCTCAGATGACCAAATTTTAGCCAAGAATAGAAGTGTAACGGGGCCCAAAGACATCTAGCAAAAACTTCTCGCCTCCTAATTAGAGCAGTCAGTTGATAAAGGGCAGACACATTCAGCTAAGTCACTAATCTTAGAAGATAATTCAGCCTGATCCTCCAACATAGTGTGTGGCACTTGCCTCAAGCCTCATGAAACCTCCATGGAACTCAGAAGTGTTTCTCTGGTACCCACCAGGTACACCCCCCTTTCTCCAACCTCAGTGTGAGAGTAATGAATCACCCTCTGAACAAACACAGGTCTCCCTGCAGACTGGAGGGAGGAGCAGGGGCTAAAATATTTAACACAGGTATTCAGAGTAACCTGCTAAGGCAGACACCTACATTTTTAAAACTCTGACACCTGTACATGGCATCTACAGTGCTTCAGTCCTTACAAGGAACCATCTACTGATAATACTTTTACCACACTCTAAATGCTCAAAATTATTAAAAAAAGATAAAAAGAAAAAGAATGAGGTGCCAATCTGTAAGAAACTTGGCAGGCACAAAACATACTGAAAGGGAGGAGGGTTCATAGAAGGAACACATCTGGAGTGATAGCTGTGCTGGCAACCTCCCTGTAAACAACTTTTTTACTAAGTGATGGTTTCACTTCAGAAGTGGAGTCCTTACCTATCCCACAGCCACGTAGCCAGCTTTGATCAATTAATGCTTTTAAGTACTTTGATACTGGATAAAAAAAACACATTATAGAAATGTGAAGACCTATTATTACTTTCCTCTCTGAGCTGGAAAATATCACGTAATACAAACATGGTATACTAAAAGCTATAAATTACAAAGAAGTAAGAAAAATGAACATTTTCCAACTATATGTTTATTCACCAATTTGAGAAACAGTAGGTAGAATGTATTTATGGCTGAGTGGTATTTCCTGAAGCTTTTAAATATTTGCTGAATCACAGAACTTATCCTATAAATACTCATATTTATTGCAACCAGACCTAATGATGACTGAAGCAGATGCAATTATTTTCGATTACTTCAGATGCTCTTAGCAAGTTTTGATTTTATATCAGAGTAAGAGTAAACTAAGCTGGCCATCAGAAAATATAACAACCAATAATAATGCAAACCAGTAATAAGATCACATGATAATACATCACACATTTCTGGCTGATTGTTCAGCAGTCCCAGAATCAGCAAGCTTCGCCTGTTCAAAATTTCGTTCATCAGAGCCTACTCAATTTGCAGATACAATCATTTTATGATTTTTCTTCAGCAAAGTATAAAAGCAAGTTTGTCAGAATCATTGTCTCACCATTAATATTAAAGCTCTTCATTATCTCTTCTGACAGAAGAGAGCAGTCTTCGAACATCCTAGAGAAAATTCCAATTCATTCATGAAAGTCAGAAACAGAGCAAACACCATGAGAACCAGACACAGCTTCCAAGACCAGCGTATAAATTACATTTTGGCCTCTGTTCATGAAAGGACAGGAGTCACTGCCGCAGACTACAAACGTTTGTCCCTTGTCTCTACTCAGCTTCATGATTAGGCCCACAGCTGCTTGTTAAGCTCTGAAATGGAAGAGTCGTAATCTACAATAAAGCCTGTCTACAAATGCTGTCAGAGGAACCAGGCAGGTACTAGACCTCTAGGTCATTTGTCTTTGATAGGTAAGCCCTGCAACATCAACCTATGGAAATTTACTGCCTGTCACAAAATACTTGCTAATCAGCTAAGTTACAATTAAGCCAGGAACAGAAGCTGTTACTGCTCCTCATTCAAACCCTTGGGCCTCTTCACAAAGCTTTGCTTTAAGAAAAAAAAAAGTGATCTAAGTTTTAATTTTAACTCTAGAAATGCAAGTATAATAAAATGTTAATACAACACATAAATGCAAAGTGTTTGCTAAGTATAAATACCTGCCCATGTAAGACTAGATGCAAACCACAGCCATTTCAGGAGCGATTTTGAACCCAGCCTTTATTTCTTTAGGTGCAGTTATCAAGAGTGCAATTAATTGAGAGTACAAGTAATGCCACTTTGATCAGATTCTGCCATTAGTTACATCCATCCAAGCCCACAGTAACCGTCTTCAATAGTTCACTAGACAGTGAGGCAAAAAAAAAATTCTCCAGTTTGCAATTATGATTCCTTTTACTAGTTTTCACTATATATAACTAATTTTAGTAAATAATATCCAGTTTATCTGCTACTTAACAGTTATTCTGTCCTCTGCAGTTATCATAAGATACCAAAATATATGGTATGTATTAAGGAAAATAAATTCTTTTTTGTTAAAAAGTAAACATTTAAATGATATGCCTCAATTTCGGACTTAACCAGATGCACAAACAGTGAAAAAGACTTGATTGCTTGTCTGCAGATTCCAGCATGTAACACAAGGTGAAATTGTCACCCACTGCAAGTCTCATAATAGAGCAGAAAAACATTTCATTAATAAAACAACACAAATGTTCTAGACCTTACCAATAAAAATGCACCTTAGTAGACCTAATTTTCCTTGCCCCAAAACAATTGTGCATGTCAATTTACTTGACTGTGATTTCTATTTTCTAGGTACAGTGTGTATCATATTTTATTTTTTCTGAAAACTTACAGATTACATGTATGTTCTACACATAGGTAAAAACTTAGATATGAAACTAAAACCAGGACAAAATGTTCATGTTTCAAGTTTAAAACATGAAGACACTGTAAAGCACTATTTTCTCTATACTTCATTTAAATACTAAAATAAAAATCTAGATTTCAGTAATGTAAGTTTTCTTTTCAACTGTAAATAGTACAGAATATATGTCTTTACTAATTTGTTTCCTTCAGATCACCTTGTTTAACCTGGCTTTAGAAGAGAATGTACTGATGTTGATGGTCGATGAAAATCCCACTCATGAGATTCTAGTCACCAAAAGTATCCTTCCACAAGAGCTATCAGCAATACTTTTTTCATCTAGTAAGTAATCTATATACAATTTCAAGCCCAAACTTTGTTTCTGATCCTCCACTTCAAGTACGAAGGTAACTCTCTTCCAGAGGTAGTTGATACGCATAGCGTCTTTCATCCTAATAGAACTTACTAAATTTAACTGTAACAAAATATACCAGAATGTGTTACTGAGAATAAAACGGTTTCTTAGAGCAGCAAATCTTCCTAACTGTATTATGAAGAGTGAAAAGTTCTGTATCAGTGTGACACCCAAAAGCGAAGGTAGACACTATTGAGGACTCTGTCCAGACCACTGGAGTTACTACTTGTCTACTCTACTGAAACGCATACTGATAACAGTTTACAACTGTATTTGATAATGATTCCAATTCTCCTTTCATAAAAGAAATGCTATATCCATTAGCACAGAATATGCAGTAATCTGCAGACTGACAGGCTTCCCATACTTAAATTCACATCTTTGGTTAAGATCCAAGCATTTTAAAGAAAGGGGCAAGCTAAAGATGAGAAGCAGCAGAGACGATCTCATGTGAAAGCTCCTATAGTCAAGCTTGACTGCTGCCGGAAGAAAAGCAAGTATGTTCATAATCTGGTTAGTAGGTATGGGTTTACTGTTGAGGATCAGCTCAGATCTCCAGCTGTCAGGAAAATAGAACCCAACACAAACCTACAACTATTCTCATAAAGTAGGCAGGAAGGCAGACAGGAAGCAATCCAAGAAGACCGGATCTATGGTCGTTAACACTGCTAAACTTAAATCTCACTTCCTGACTCTTCTTTAACTGCTCCATCTAGCTCTTCCTAAGACAAAATTTGCTACAGAGGGGCTTAGTCTAAGCAGTAGGGTCACAAGGCGTTTATGCTACCAAACTTCAGGACCAAAGCTAAGTCCCTGGCCTTTAAGCCAATGACACACAGCTGATGAGGTGTATGAGTGCTACTGAGTATTGTTTAAAGGCACCTGTCAATGTGTCTAGGCAAAAAGTCTACTTCAAGCACAGCAGGCGTAGATCCAAACAGGAAATTAGGACCAAATATGGCACTTGCACACTGTTCAGGCTCTTACACTGAAAATTATAACTGTCAACACTTCAGCCTAGCTTTTTGGGCTCCTGAAAGCTATGGTAATAGAAAACTTTAATTGTTTTACTTTTCCACATTTTGAGGACTGCCTCCAGCTTGGCATGGCTGAACAGCTCCATTGGTTATTTTATGTCTAAACAGAATTATGAGTCTCCAGCCAAACATTTCTCCAGCTAAAGAGCCTGACTTGAGTATACCTAGTTGTGAGTCAATTATAACAAATCTTGCAAAACTATGGGGCATATAGCCAAAACCACAAGACGAACAAAGACTATTTTCACTTTGCCCAATTATGAAGCAGTATAGTGGGAAGAGTACTAAGCCCAGAGTAAGAGAGAAAGAAGATATGTGACATCTCTTATCTCCCAGACCATCCTAGAAAGTACAACACAGGATTTAGTACAGAGGTATCTCTATCATCTAGTAGTTGTACACTTTCCTGGCAGAAAAGGTCTGTGGGTCTGTACCTTTCAGGAGGAGGAAGGGGGTTTCATGTTTTAAGTATAATAGCTGTTGTATAACAAGTAGACACCGAAGAAAATATATTGCCTTGCTTCCCCATTCACCAATTACCTAAACAAGCATCTGTGTGCCTATCTAAGGAAACTCAGTCTGTAGGTTCTTATGTGATAATTGGCACATTTTGTACTACATACTAGATGGCTATATCTATCATTCTGTTGGTGGCTGTCAAGTTGCAGAAATTGAAGAATTCTCCCCTACAAGGGGCGGTGGTCAGGGGGTGGGGGATGCAGGGAGAGATCTACAAAGGAAAAATCACAGTAAGCATTTGGACCTAAGTCATGTAAATGTCTCTGTAATACTTTAATCTATTTCCTTCAACTTACATTTTAAAAAACAGGTCTATATAGCTTTATGACAGCCTAATGCTGTCACACAACAGTAACTATTCATACCAAATATTGCACATATTTCCCTCTTAGCTAATATGCTACAGCACCTTAGAGACTATTTGAGCTTAGACTAAGCCACCCGTAACAAAAAACCCGTATTTTTTTTTCTCTCAAAGGTGCAAAGATGTTAAATTCCGATTTCCTGAGGGAGGGACTAACTTGGAGGAAGACTTCTTGGGTTCATTTTACATATTTCCTTAAGTTTTTTTACAAATCTAACATACTTGGTGAATCAGGAGGGCATCTTGTAATACTGATACTAAAAGGATTTCTACTACCTTTAAACTATAGTACCAAGTGTTCTACATTTTGATCATTTGCCATTTTTCCTGACTTCTTCCTCATATTTAAGGGCATACAACACAATAAGCTATGCTGATCGAAAGAGATCTCTTCATGGCTTTGAAAAGGCCACAGGTGAAGGCTTCAGAAAGTGTTTCTAGATAGTGGTCACCCTGTGAAGAGATATGTTGTTATTTAGTGCCTATCCCACTGAAATTTTTTATTTGGAACTACAGATTAATAACAGTACTTTCACTTTCAAACAACTGTTCTCCAAAAGAGCTGTGGATCTTGGTTGATTTGTGTTTTGAGTCCAGTCTTGTCCTGTCCGCCAACTGCACTTGGTAGATACACTCATCGTATTATGTCCACCTTGTGTTTCTTAAAGGGTATGCCTAAAAGTAACAGTGATTTCAGATACTCCCTTCTGACGAATATTAATGCCTTCAGATACATGCACTTGAGTACAAATGAAAGTCGAATTCTGGTGGATATTGTCATTTAGGTACCACTCTGTTTGGAGATTTTGCAACTGAAGGGACTGCACTAGAAATACTGAGACTTGTCTTTCCTAAAACTTATTTAATTTCACTTTTTACAAGCTTCAATTTTTTTCTAGAATTTACAAGGTATGAATATATTCCCTTTCTTTTGAACTTCTTTCCTACTTAAAAATCCGGGGGACTTTGTTTTATATTTATTTTATCACATTTTATTTTTATTGTCTTAGACAGTGCCTCAAGGTTTCTGACAGTAATGAAAGGTCCTACATAAATAAAATAAATTCATTTTTGCACTCATATTCAAAGACAGAAGATCAGGAGTACTGCTGCTTTGAAATTGAATATTCAGCCCTCTGTAACTTTTCCTTTAGAAAGTGTATATATACATTTATACATTATGTTTATGTATGTCATGTTAGTGTGATTTATACATGTATACCTCCCACTGGTCTAGAAGAGCTTTTATAAGCATTTTGACATCTATGCAGCAACAACATGACTTAATCTATTAAAAAAATAAAAGAACACTACAATGTCAATAAAGTAAAAATATTTTAGCGTATTAAAAGAATTACCATTTTACAAAATATTCTTAAATACTCGTTTAAGAGATCATGTCAGAGTTTTGTATGGTAATAATTTTTCTCATTTATGTCCAAATATTACAGATATAAACTCAAAAATGTATATGTCACAAAGTAAAACCTTTTTTAAAATTGAAATTTTAGCTTCTGTAACATTTCATCATTTTTCAGGAAAATATTCAATGGATTTTTTAATAAAAATTGTTTCTTCTAAAAAAAGTTCCAGCTTAACTAGGTATTTTTGAAACACTGTTTGTCTTGTCCTGATGGATTCTGAAATTAAGTACTTAGGAAAAAGCAAGTATGAGGTGAGAGAAAGACATATAAACCAACCACCAAATATGAATCTTTTCTTATTCAAAGAAATGTTTACTGGAGTATCAGAGGTAAAATAAAGTTAGCTGAAGCTAATTTTTTTTTTAGATGCATTAGCTACATATATTGGTTGAAGAAAGCAAATTTCTATGATTGTAAGAATTTGCTTTGTGTTCTGATATTTGTTGCTTAACTTCTCATAAATACTGTACAAGAAAGTAAGCTTAGCAAACTATGACTTTTAGAAATTACAGGTAGTGTTACATGCAACTAGCACTTATCCTTCTTTCTATTCCTTCTAAAATCTAAAATATGTGCTCAACTGTCACGTAAAAGAAGGATTCATATTACCTAATTGTGAAGTAATCAAAATCAGATTACTAAAATAATCCACTTGATTTTAGATCATCTCATCTCTTCTTGGACTTCTACATTATCATGGAAGAATTCAGTTCCCAGGTAGTGTCCACCACCATGACTGGTGGTGGAAAGCTTAGACAACTAGATAGTTGCTTACCTTTGAGATGGTTAACACTAGGTAAGACTCACTTCCCCAAAATGCTTGAGTACTTTGGTTTTACAAGACAGCTATTAAGCAATAGGTATTGGATTGATACTCATTCAGTAAGAGAGGTTAGATATACCTAATCTATTATAAGACATTTGAAAAGAGCAACCACAGCACATCCAAGTATACACCACACTCCATGGCAGCATCTTTTCCCTCCCCTGGGTATAAATATTGTAGTAGCTAGAAGAATAAATAAATTATTCTGAGTTATAATTTTAGCTGCCAAATAATAATTAAATTTGAGAAGCAATAGCAACAGTTTGTAGACCAAGTGAAAATGAACTGTGTCTTCTTCAAAAAATTGTCCCGTCTTTCCATTACATGATGCTGCATTTCCTTAAGCTACACTTAGGCTACTTCAACTACCCCAGAGAGCTTCTTTTCTTATGTCATTTTCCCATTCTTTATACATCTACAAAGTTTTTCTGATGGCTTTTGTGCATTCATAAAAATTTATAAAGCAAATCAAGTATAAAGTGAAATGGCTGAATATTACACAAAAGAGATAACTATTACTATAAAAATCTTTCCAGTCCATCCTTGGACTTCTGGATTCTCACAGACTCACTATGTGTATACCATACATCAAATCTGCACATTTCTCAATGCTGAATGTTAATGGTATTTGGTTTTGTGAAATATGATTTTTAGAATACTATAATACTCACAGACACATGGGGTTAGTATTTTAACTGCTAAATAATATTAGTTATTATACCATTTAGTATCATATTATACCTAATGTAAAAACTCATAGCATTTCTTCTGAGACACCTTCCCCTGTTTACACCTTGACTTTCTGCTCATAAGTACCAAAATCCCACAATTATTTGTTATGCATCTTACTCCTTCTTGCTATAAATCATTTATTAAATTGTCCTATTTATTGGCCTAGCTAATTACTGCTTATCTGACCTCATTTGGCACCCTTTCCTCCCTCCTCCCTAAAGCAGGCAAGTCATGCTTCCGGACAGTTTGTAATATAATTGTAAAATATTGCATAAAGTACATTTAACAAAAGGATGAAAAGCTGTTTTATAAGTAATAATTTCATTATTTTTTCCTCAGCATTGTTTTTTTCTGAATAAGTTATTTTAATTTTGTAAGAATATGTGGCCCTCATAATGAAACAGGAGAGACAGATTCATCATCACAACCCTAATACTGCTGATCTAAAATTGGAAGTAGGAGGAAAAGCAGTAGAAAGATGAAAAATTGCATTTAACAGGAGTTGAGTTGACATTTCTGTGAAAGAAGAATTGAAATAATATTTTGTTTCTTGATTTGATGGTATTTTTGGATTTACAAGACTAAGTTCAAATCACTGAAGCTAGGCAAAGTATTTTTTAAATGGGAATGTTGCTGTGCATAGAAATTCAGGCAACTATGCTACAGTTGTAATGTTAAAATGTCATCTTGAAATGACATTTCAGTGGCATATCAATGAAATTTTAACATCTTTTAGTGAAAATTAAGAATATAAAATCAACTATCTTCAACTTTCTGGATTCAAAGCAGGAAAATGTTTTACTATTTTATAGTTTTGCAAATTATCATGTTTTCCCTGTCCGTCAAAGCAAATCATATGAACTTTACTAATGAAGTGACTGGGAACATGTCAGACGAAATTGTATTCACAGTATTAAAGGATCAGAATATATCTCAAATTATTCATCACGACTCCCATCTCTAGACTATGACTGAATCCCTATAGTGTTAAGCTTCACTGATTACAGTTACCAAAAAGTAATCAAATGTAGCATGAATACATTGCTATATTGCTAAACTAACATAACAAGTTTATTACACAGAGTAAAGCAATGGTATTGTAATTATCAGTTTTTACTATCAAAGGCAATGAGTATTACAAACACAACATTCAGTTGTATCTAGTTACATCTTTCTATAACATACATTTAAAGAATATAATTCCTTACACTAATCTGAGTTTAAGCCTGTAGTCTTTACTCATAAGGAAAAAAATCAGTATCTTTAAGAAAAGTATCCACAGAAAGTTTACTTATGTAAGTGTATACATAAGTAAAGAGGCTCTAACACATCTAGGGAAAAAAGGTTGCAGCTGTATCTCATACAAAAATCTCATTCAAGACAGATAGTATTCTGCCTTTTGCAATATTAGTATAAGCAACAAGCAACACATATATCCGCTACACTAATTACATATCACTACCTACTACTTTAAACAAAGCAGAGCATATTTTTTGAGTATCACACAGTGATTCCATACTAAAACAGCTGTCTAGCAATGTAGTGTTATTATCTCCTTATGCCGACACCAGCAGGCTGCTTTCCCAAAAGAGGCTGCCCTACCCTTCTGCTTGCTTTTAGAGTCACGCTGCCTTCCTTGTTGGATTAGCACAAGTATTTGTGTGGCCATCAGGTGAACTAGATAAAGAAATTGATTTGAATTAAAATTGAACCATGGGGGATGGGGGAGAGAAGCTGGCTTTCACTTGGAACAGTTCCTTCCCCCAGTTCACTCTACAGACACACAAACATTTGTGCCATATGTGAACAGCCGTAAGAACTGACAGCCAAAAGAAAGAAGTCATCACTGTCTGTCTTAGTAGCATGCTGGTTTAAAGCAACCCCTGAAGTAGGGTGCAAAACTGAAAGAATGAATGACCCTCTAAAATTATTTGTTTCCCTTCCTGTAGAGGAACCTAAATAATTACCTTATCTTGGATGCCAAACAATTAGATAGCTAAAGACTCTTACACTAAGAGTGACCATAAATCATCTATTTAACTGCATATGAAGTGACTCTTCGGTGAACAAACACATGTTCAAATGTAGTTCCAAACAGTCCTCTAGCCTTTTTTAAATGTTACTCATAAGTGTATCCTCATTTTTCTATATGACTTTTGATGAAAAGAAAAATGCTTAGACATTTATAAAAAACACAAACATCCAAATTACAACAAATTCTTTTCTCACTATTTCTGCCTCTTAATGATGATAAAAAGACTTTTGTAGAGGGAAATTATAAGTTGTAATTGTAAAAACCTGTTAAAATGGAAGGAAAAGATAGCCAAAGTAATTTGGATAGCTGGCACTCAATGTTTCCTAAAAATGCATCTAGGTACAAAGAGGGAGCTGTGCACTAGCACAACTTAAAAAGGTAAGAGTTGCTCCAAACGAGACAGCTCTGAACGTCAAATTCTCAAAAAGCTCGATTTGAGAATGATTTATGGGAAGTTGGTCCTATGTTTTTATAGACAATGTTAACTGCTCTTGACTTCATCAAAAACTGTTCTATCAAATTTTTAATCACACCAAGGTCTGTTTAAAAAGGCATTGTGTTTAAATCCATAACAACTTAGAAAGCCCATGTTGATCTACCTGATAAATTAAGAACAAATCTAGAACTTGAGATGCCTAGAAACTTTTAATTCAGTAATTGCAACTCAGTACATTTCAGCATATTTTGATATTGTAATGCTAGTATTCATTTATGAAATATATATATATATATGTAAAATACCTATATTTTCAAAAGCTAACAATGTTTTAAAAATACTTACAACATATGAGTTGCATTTGTGGTCTTACAAAGTGAAAACTGGCTAGATCACCAGGCTTAAAATTGCTATCAAATCCAACTGGAGTCCATCCTTTAAAGGTATCCCTCAGGGGTCAGTATGGCTTAATATCTTCATTAATGGTTTGAATAACAGGACAGAGTGCCCCTCAGCAAGTTTGAAATAGAGTCAAATTGGTAGGAACTGCTAAGACACACTGAAGGGCAAGGCTGCTACTCAAAGGAGACCTGAAGAAGTGGGTTGTCAGAAACATGAAATTCAGTAAAGGCAAATCCTAAAAACTGCATTTGGGACAGCTTAATCTCGTGCACCAGTAGAGGCTGGGAACCATTGTACTGAAAAACAGCTTTGCTACAAAGACCCAGCAGTTCAAGTAGAAAAGCTGAGCATGAAATCAGCAGCATGCCCTTGCAGCAGTGAATGCCAACCACATCCTTGGATGTGAGCAAGAGCCTGGACAGCAGGCTGAGGTGATTATTCCCCTCTATTCTGTAATAGTGAGACCATATCTTAAGTACTCTTTCCAGTCTGGCACTCTCCAGTACAAAACAGACATAGACTTGGAACGAGCCTGGCAGAGGACCACAAGATCACCAGGGGGCTACAGCAAGGGAAGGTCAAGAGAGCTGGGATGTCCAGTTTTAGGAAGAATTCCTCCTGCTGTGTTCAAATACCTAACGGAAGGGTATGGGGGAGACAAAGCCACACTCCCTTTGTGTGCAGAGATAGGATAAGAGGCAACAGACACAACACAGCAAAGGAAATTTTGATTAGATATTGGGGAAAAAGAGTTGATAGTGATGGTAGTCAAACTGTAGAACTGGTTGCTAAAAAAGTCTGTGACATCTCCATCCTTGGAGATATTTGAAAACTTGATTGAGAAGCTGATATAAATGGGTTCTAGTATGAACAGGAGGTTGAACTGAATGATCTCTGGAGGCTCCTTTCTACATAAAACATTTTATGGTTTTATTCTCAGTTCAAAAGTGATTATGGAAAATAACCACCAACTTGGTCAGTTCTGAGTTAAACATTCATAAAGAGTATACTTCAAACTTAATACAAGTATTTAGGTACTTTTGTTAACATCGTGGCCCTGTTATATAAAGTCTCATATGTTAACTGAAGTAACTGGGTGTATGCCAGTATAAACTAACAAACGATTGGATATCATACTTCAAAAAAGTATTAGCCCGTCAGTTTTATATGTAGAATTTTTCACAGCACACAGTCTGCCATCAATTTAAAATTAAACAAGTCCTCATTGCATAATTTTTCCTACTGTATCAATCTGCTTTAGAAGGACAAATTTAAAATCTGGAACTAAATTTCCCTTCACTTCTTAAAATCTGCGAAGATGATGAGGAAATATCTGGGTGAAGCAGACACATCTTCCCTACTTAAAAACTTAGCACTAACTCATTCCAGTACAGGTATTTAAGCGTTTAGACATTCATGCATACACTGCACTTTTTTTTTTTTTTTTCATTCAATGTGACATTAGCAAAGGAATTTATTTTATCTCCTTTTCATCAATTCTAAAGGCATGCAGACAACTTTGCTAACACAAAAATGTAATGGCAAAGATACTTGGTTTCATCTTTACATTCAGACTTCAGGTTTTAATGGCATTAGAAAATCAGCAAGAAAAGCAAGAGAAAATACTGTTAGCATCCACAGAGTTGTTCATCTGCTTTGTGTTCTTTCACCACAACGGCAGGCAATAGAAGGAGCAAGATTAAAGCCCACAGTATGGATTTCATTTTAGAGCTATTCATATCTAGAGAAGCTAAATGATCATACCTCAGCTGTACACGCCTATTGCAACTCGTGTTTCACTTCCCAAATATATATGGGTTTAAAACAGAGCAGACTGCAGTTTTGATAACATCTGCTACAACAAATAACAAAAAAAGAGTGTGAAGTCTGATGAATGTTTAAACAGAACATTTTTTATGGATCAGCTAAATCTTTTCTGCTTTTTAATTAAAAGTAAAGAAAATGGAACTTAATTATCCTGTAAAGATTAGCTTGTGGGCATCTTCCTGTAAATTACTTCTAATTGAAAGCAAATTGTCAAGTGACATTCAAAGTACTGTCCTTTAAAACACAGCTGTTCTATTGCTGATTTCAGTACATTACAGCGCTTTCTTGTTACAGTAAGGCATATTTGAATATTTTAACAATTCGACTGGTTTTGTATGGATTTCCATTTAGTATATCTTAATCACATTCCCTCCTCCAAAAATCAGAAGAAATATTAGGTACCTTGTTTTACCAAATATCCTGAAGTAATTTCTCTTTGCCTTTCATGTTGAATCTTATCGGTTAACCACTGATTAGCACATGGCATAGGTAACTGACCAGTTCCCACTGGTAGCCTGCTACCTAGCCTGCTAGCTAGATCATTCTTACTCTTGGAAGCCAATTTACTATCAATAACATTTTAAATATTTGAAGCAATTTCAAGTACTTTTACTGTATCAACTACAAACTGACAGTTCACATTTTATTTCTTTTAGTTATTTATAAATTTATAAATTCTTTTGACGATATTTGATATACTTTCATAGTAGAACACTAATATTCAGAGCAAGACAGAACTATAGAAATCTAAGTGGTGTATGGAAACAGTTGAATGTATTTGATAAACTTGTATTAATGTGACTTAACATTCCACTTGGAACTGCAACCTCAACTCAAAAACTTGCTAGTCTTTTATTAGATCTTCCCTGAGATAGAATGATTTCATTTGGATGGGTTAGATTTCAAACTTCTCCTTGCACATGTGCTCATCTACTCCAGGAAAAGATAATTTCACTGTAAAAACATAAACAAAGCCAAAAATAAACACAGGTGAGTTTTATATTTCTACAAAAATTACTGTAACATTTGGCATTTCTAGCATGATCCTCCCAATTTTATAAACTTTATTTTCTCCAAGACTCTGAATTTAGACACTTCTCTGTATCAGTGAAAACAAAGCCTTAAAATTTTGATATGAAAAGTGTAATGCTTTCACAGTATTAGGCTTGAAAAGCACGCCTACAGCTGAACAGAAGTGGCTTAAGAAGGGTATTTGGAAATACTTGGTTTAGATGGCAAAAAGTACTACTTGCATGTTTCAGCTGTGACCTATTACCAGTTGCATAGTTAGCCAGCACAAGCTGATGGTGGGCTTGAATCCCCAGATGTGGGAGAGGGTGAGCTGGAACGGACTGTTCAGGGTATCATTTGGTTTTTCTCAGAACCAGCTGCACATGCAGCTTACTCATATTTTAAGGAAATAGTGGTGTCACTAGGGACCTACTGCTTGTGAACCCCTCACAATATTTTTCCCTCCTCTTTTATCTCCAGAACGTATGATACATGCCTTGTGGCTCTCAGCCAAATTCAGACTTGTGTGTACTTCAAAGGATTAATGTTTGCCACACTAGAAAGGTATTTATAAACATGCTTTGTCATCACTGGCTTTGGGAAAAAGTACTCATTTCTCTTACTTTAGTATAAAGTTGTAAATATTAATCCAAAATAATGATAAGAAAAATTTCAAAGTACAGTTTTAATAAGACCTTAATTCTATTTTAATTTATTATCTTTGGTTTCCCATCAGGCTCATCATGTATCTGAACAACTTAAAAATAAAAAAAAAGAAGTAAAAATCATGCAGGTTAATTTTTATTGTATCTTGGTTTCCACTCCCCAAATTTAATGTTATTTATTTTTCCTCATCATAAGCAGGAATTATATAGGAAAGAAAATCATCTTGGATTATGACCTAAAGGCAATGAGATACATGGTTATTCATATTTATTGTGGAAGTAAAATTAGAAAGATTGTACTATATTATGCATAAAATACACTTAAGTACCTAAGACATAAAAACATCCAGTATATTCTTAGAAGCTGTAGGTTTTTCCCATCTGCAGATTGTACTAGAAGAACATCTCGATCAGCAGCTGGTGTCAGCCATAAGAACACAGATAATGCCCTCACTATCGTTATGCATTGTAAGCACTGCAGTAGTCACCTAGTACAAGAAGATGAAGAATCATTGATTACTTGTTCTTTGAGGTTAAATTTCAAAATCTAAGATACAGCAAAACAGATTAGTAGTGGTTTCTGTCATGTTCTCTAAAGAACACTGGAAATCTAAACCAATAAAATTTGTGCAGGTAACACATTTAATACCTTAGTGAAATTAGAATACTCATTTTGGCCATGGTGTAACTATTGAGACCACTGCCTCTGATATCTTGAGAAACACATGCACTACCAAGGTATGCCTCAGCAGCCTCAGCAGTAGTGTCAATGGGCTATGCCAATAGACTTCTCTGTAGGTTACAGTATCTACTAGAAGATATGCAGAATAGGTACTGAAGCTGAGCCTAAAAATCATTTGATCATTACTCTCTTAAAAAAATTCCTCACAAGATCACCTCAACTTAATACGCCCTTCTGACATTCCCACTCCAACATATTTTTTTCCCCCTTTTTCAATGTGATATCCAAACTGGCATATCCAGTGCAGTGCACTAAAAGCGCAGATAGGGGGAAGCAGAAGCTGAACTTTGTGACTATGACAAATTCTTTTCTATTTTTTAATTTTTAAATATCTGGTTGCCTTCTGCAGTAATGTTCTGCATAATCCTCTGGCAAGACAGCTAGGCATTACTTTTGATCTGACATTGATCATGAAGACAGGAGACTGATAATGCACATTAAAGGGGCAGAGAACCTCAAAAGTTTCACGGGGAGGCCCTCTAAGACCTAAGGGGAAATAACCTTTCCTAAGAGATGTTAAAACAAAAAGTAACCAAAAAAACCCAACCATCACAAAAAAAGAGCCAACAAAATCCACACACAGCTCAATAAAGACCAATGTGCCTGTGACTAAACCACAGCTAATCTTGCCCAATAAGATTTAGGAATTTAAAAAAAAAAATAAAAATAAAATTGTCAAATCACTCAAATCTTGTAGAGGAGGGGAGTTTTTAACAGAAGACTCCCAAAATATCTGCCACCCATGGTTAAAAGCAGCACAGAAAACTTGTATATAAATGCTGCCTGAGTAGCTGAATGTGTCCTGGAATTCTTTGAGGAGCTTTCTTACAAAAAATACAATTTACATAGGATTCAAATTTAATTCCTTTGTGATAAGCAAGACACATTTTACCATCACTATTTAAACTTTTTCTAAGGGGCACTCCAACATTTTTCCTTCATGGAGAAATGAAAATATAAAAAGTAAAGTATTTTAAACAAAATTCAAACTTTAGACTGTACTCATGAAAATTTGTCTATGAGAAAATCATAACCACTAAGGAAAATTAATGTATTCTTTTTTGCTAGTACATACACAGCCACAGTAAGCCACACGGCATAGCCAAATACACATACTGTTTTCAGGAGCCTTAATCAGTGCAGCAGTAAGAAACAGGTAAATCCCACACATCTACCACACCAAGTATTGACACTTCCTTCTCACTGTTGATTACAAATTTATGGTTATTTCTTCCCTTTTCACAGGGGATTCATTTGTTTGGATATAAATACATGTATAAAAATATGAATAATTCTATTACTATTATTACAGCCATTATCATTCTTATATATCACTTGAATTACAATGCTATTTTAAGAATACTAACAGACTTAGAAAATCATAAAAAATATTTTTTACTTTCAGTAAATGGAAACTGGGATTTTTTTATGTTATTACATTATTTCCTGAATAGCATAGAGCTATGCCACTTACTGTGCAAAAGAGGACTACCATTAGACACAAATGGGTAACTACCAGCTTGAACATATCACAGATCCCATAAGCCAAGCTCCAAGCTATGTCGTACGGGGTACGACAGACTTTGTGATACAGTTCTCCTATCCACTGATCCCATTTTAGCTGAAGAAAAGATTGAGGCTTTTGATCTCAACAGGAAGCAGCAGGTTTTAAAAAGACAGATTTTAAACATTTTCCACATTCCTCCTATCCAGACATCAAAAACATGTAAAATCACAAGCAGAAGCAACATAGAGCTTCCAAAATGTGAAGTAGGTCATTTTTCAAAAAAAAAATCTACAAGTGTAGTAATTTTCATAAACAGAAGGTAAGGACTAAAACCAAGAACTTTGCTATTTGGATTTGGTCTTCCAGACAGTATTTTTGGTAAATTAATCCTGCCTAAGACAGTAATATAGCAATAAGGAACATGCAAGCCTTAAACACCTCGTTTCATTAAAGCCAGATCATTGAAATCCCTGTAACATATACAAACATGCACTGATTAACACCTATGCATACAATTCTGCTCCTGAAAGAAAAATGAAGCCTACAAATTTGTGCATGACTACTGCAAATTGGTATCCCCCATATGATTAGGATATCAGTGCTAATGACCAAAATTCTTCAGGATTCTAAAGAAGTGTAACAAGAAAGGGGTGGGATGGGACGGGACAGGATGGGATGATGATGGGGACGGACTAACCCCAAAATCAATCTCAAAATTCAATAAGAAATATAAGATCTTAAAACTTTTCTTAGTTTCTTTGGAGTAGCCTGTCTGGAATCCTCCTAATACTAATGGACTTCCATGTAGGCACACACACACATACACATGCACTGTTTCTGACACATCTAATTCCTGGATTTGAAAAATGGGGGATAAAATTGCTGATACACAAGAACGAACACTTACTCACTCCTTATCCTAAGGGAGCTAATGAGAAGATGCTTCCCTTTGTGGCTCAATGCAAATGAGAATATGTGTATTTGAGCAAAATGTTAATGTTAATTAGAACTATTAAATACATTCCAGTGTTACATACACAAAAATCTGTAAACTCTTTAAAGCTCAAATATCTCCCTCTTGTTCAACATTAAAAAAAAAAAAAAAAACAAAACAAAAAAAAACATAAAATGGAACTACATTTAAAATATACAGAGGTAACATTTTTCATCTGACTTTTATTCATGAGGTGCATACAGATAAAAGAGTTCTTATATGCATTGTGATACTTAAGATCTCACTTCTATTTCAAAATTGAAAGGAAGTCATGTCATATGCTAGTACCTGTGGTATCTAATTACTGACTGCATCCTGATATTTACATCAATATCAGCTGTCCAACACAATGTAACAACACAATACAAACTATTGGTTTCTTTGGAAAGTTACCTTCTTTGCTACAGAAGAAAACAAAATCCTTCAAGTAAGATCTTCAGAGAATAAAAATGCATTGATACGAAGTAAAATAGATCTATATATGTTTGTGGTTTTGTGGAGTTTGTTTTTTTTTTAACGTGATCCACACTATCAGGATTGTCTATGAAAAAAATTAGTACAATGGATTTTAAGATAGCATTAAATGGAAATTTCAACTGGATAGGTAGAGATAATCTGAAATTCAGATTATCCTTCACAAAGTCTTCCATTCTGTGGAACTCTGTAATACACCCTTACAGGGGATTTTTACCCAACAGGTTCTTACAGGCATTTTCACATCCAATCCTACGCTATAGAGATTTTTCTATACCAGTCTTTGAAGGACAAAACGCATAACAAGTTGTGGTATAGCAAACTATATGCTAATTCTCAGACTTGAGCCTGGAACAGCATCAGGACCAGAATATCCTCCATATGGACTGGCGGGATGGGGGGGGAGGCAGGGGATGGGGATATCCAAAGAGAATATATTTGTTTTCAGTGTTTCTACCCTGATGATGTATCTTAATAACAAAGTAAAAATAACAATTTAGCAACCTAAAATAAAAAATCATGATCAGAATTCTTCAATGTCAGTTTCCAAATACATGCATGTAACACATGCGGAAGTTACTGAGCATTTGAGCACATTTAAAAAAAAAAATATTAAAAATTAAGAGAGTTACACCTGCTTCCTGAGCTACTATTAACTGCAAAAAGTTTGTTATCATAATACCTTTATTATAGACCAATGTCTACTTCATTAAAGAAAATGTTTATGCTACCAAATGTAAACATCTTGTGTATGCAAATTCTCTTAAGATGAGGCAGCCTTTTGCTAAATAAACCAGTATTTAGACAGATATTCCCCATACTTTTACCCACACAGCCAGGCTGCCTTAAGAATATTCTTTTCAAAAATCCAAGTTTTCATGCTTCACCTCTCAGACTGGAGTATGACTCCTGGGCTACATGAAGACACAGATGCATACAGCAGCCAAAGAACCACAAGGGAATCCATCTTCTCTTGGAAGGAGGGTTTACATTCACAGATGAAATTTGTATATATGAAATTATATTTGTGCTCCTTCTAGCAATGCAAAAGTATTATATATATATATATATATATACTATTTTGCAACAATCTTGAAGTACATGAATAGCAAAATATAAAATTCACACAAAACCACTGTCTGTATATATAAACACAATGTAACAAATCTAAAATATATTTCCAGATTATGCAAACATCATAAATTCTAAATATTTAAGGACTGCATATGCCTGCTTTTCATCCTATTTCACCTTCTTACAAAACTACATTCTTTTAGTAAATTTTAGCTGTAATATCAAGAAATAACTTCCTTTTGAAAGATTTTAGGCAAAGAGAACAATGATGGAAATTGCATTTTGTTTATATGCTTTTTCCTCATATCAATAATGTGCAAAAAATATTCAGTTTTTATAATTACTTCTATTTTTTCTTCTAACAGAAGAATTTGCTATACTTATCTAGGTTCTTATATAGTACCTGTCATATAACAATTTCAATACACTGCCAATATATAAGAAGATAACAACTGCTATCACAAACGTTGCTTGCTATTGTCCTATGTAATCACGTAAAACAGTATGTAACTGACTTCTCAAAAGTCTGAGTTCTATTAAGCTTTCTCTCTGTTCATGACCACAGTGACTGACAGTTTAAGTAGGACATTTTGATATACAAGGACAGTCTTGAAAGACAAAAAAAAAAAAAAATCCCTGAGTAATTACACAAACATTCAGTAACTCCAAATTAACATACAGTAACACTCATCCTCCTATATAAGTGGGAATATACACGACAGAAAAAAGTTCAAAATTGTATCTGTACCTTGAAAGTATGAAGTAAGTGCTTGTAGCAGAAGGATCACCTTTGGAAAGAATAAAAATCAAAGGATAGCGTGCATTCAACATCCCAGTTGTTGCTCTGGGTTCCAGACATTTTTAAAAAACCTCAACATTCGTACACACACACACAATTTAAAAAAAAAAAAAAAAAAAAAAAAGAACCAACAAAACCCCATACGCACTTCAGAGTTCAACACTGTTCTGACTACTAGTCTGATTTTTGGGAGCCTGTTTGCAGATGCGGTAGAGTTATCAATCCGAGCAGACACACAATCCGGGTCCAATGTCACTTCTCCTCATTATGTTAATAGTTAATACATGCAAATGAAAACACTCTAGCAATTTGATTTCTTTGAAGATAGTTTGCATATTGTCTTAGCCATAATGACTGTACACTTCTCTCAGCCTCGATTTATGCAAGGGTAGTTTAGTTCATTTTTATCAGCTCAAGTTCATTTTGGCTGCTACTGGAATGTATGTATGTGTTTCTTTTTTACCTTTCACCTAATTACCATTCAGGTACCATAAGCAGATTTTTCATGCTATTGGTGTTTTTCTTAATTAAGAAACAAATGAATTCTCCCTAGCAAAAAAGATGGAACAACAGAATAAGATGCCAGAGGCTGATGTTCTGCTTCTTAATTGAAGCTGCTTCATTGTTAGGTGTCTGTTATGAGGGGGCAGAAGTGTCATGAGTTTATTGTGAAGAGTATAAAAATAAAAACATAAATAGTACTTTTAAAATTAGGAACGAATACAGAAATATTAGCTTTACTGGCATAACTCCACTAAAATGTTCTTCCTTCCTTTAGGAGAATAAGTTCTTTAACTATAAATTATTCTTCACATCTGGAAAGCCCCAGGTTCTAATCCCAGCCCAGAGTGAATCCTTTCTTTTTCCTTTGTCTATTATCTGCACCCTGCTTGTGTGCTCATGTTGTTCAATTAAGGAGGTACCTGAATTTAGCAGTGAGAGGAATTTTCTTTTCCTTCATCCTTTAAGCAAAATAAGTCTCTCTTGCTCTCTCTCATGCCTTCTTCTTGCCACCCCCCCCCCCCCCCCCCCCGCCACCCCTCCCCATTTCTAAGTTGTGCTTTTCTGCTTCCTTTATGTGCTAGGTCTTCCTGTGCAATCAAAATATCGTCACCACTGGCAATTGTAAGACAATCATGACTATAAGCTAGTCAGGACAATATTCCCCCACTGTAATTTGACAAGAAATTTAGAATTTCTAAGGATCAAGGCCTCCTAGGAATAATGCATTCTTCTTCTCACACACAGCCCATATATTAAGGGTCACAGCCGCTAGACCACATGGCACGTGTCACAGCAGTAAATTGGGTTTTGAACACAGAGGCTGAGAGATCATTTGGTCCTAGAGTCTGGAACCGTAACACTGAATCAAACATCAGCCTTTATCACAACAGCTTAAATGCAGACTACCACTGACATCTTATTTGTAATGAACATATATTAATTGCATAAAAACAGGAAAGCAAACATTTGACAAAGATTTCTGTGAAGTTGACATGAAATCCTGCCACTCCTTGTGGATACATAAACTCTGCCTGTTTCCATAGGAATTATAAGTATGTAAGAACTACAAAAACAGTATCTCCCCTAACCCACAAAAAATTAACTCACTTTTTCATTCACTTTTCTGTTATGTAAAAGGGGAATACCAGGAAAAGGATGAAAAGCAAAAATATTTTTTTGGTACAGTATTAACTATAGATTAATTTTGAGATAATCCATATCATACTGAAGAAAAGCACTGCATATTGTCTTCAAGAAATACAGATAGGTCTGTTCCCAACAGAAACTGATCTTCTATAGAAATATTTCTGTATTTTCTCCATCTGTTTTTATGCATGAGTTTGGACACACCAAATGGCAAATTTATTTTTCGTTTGATCAATACATATAACATACAATGGGTTTCATCAATATTAATACTAAATTGATGTACCTGTTGATATAAAGTATATGTCATAAGGCAGTGATAGATGTATTTTGAAAGGGAAACTATGGAAATGTGTGAGAAGGACTTTTTTCCTCCCACTTCCTTCCTTTGAACATTTGCTGGAGGTTGTTTTTTCTCCCTCAGCCACAGAAAGCTAGATCCAACACATAAAGCAATTTAGCAGTATGCTGCCTCTATTTATGTCTTTGATTTTAAAAAGAAAATACTATAATTTCAGATTTTTTTTCTTCTTAAAATATACAAAGATGCCAAACATCATGAAGTAATCAAAGATTCAAATTTGTTCATTTTCCTGCTGATGTTATATATGCTGTTCCCTAAGCTTAACTGTTCTTGTTTTACACCATTTTCAGTGATTTTCAGTGAGAAGAAAATCAAGCTTTGGGTCACTAGTTTAATTTCACAGAGAGCTATAACAACTCCTCACTAAAAAAAAAATCCCTGCTAGTAGTCTCCACACAGTAAACAATAGACCTTAGCTCTTCACTGAGTGGACTCCCCCTTTCTGCATCTCTGCTGCAGTCTCAACTTCGTTTTTCCTCTCAATCACTCTCTGACCTCCTCACATGGTGTCCCTGCCAAATTCTTGGCATTGGAAGTGAGGGGGAAGAGGCCATACCATAAGCGTGTTGATAATGAGGAGATAGAAATAGAAAACCAGCTGGATTGTCCTAATAAAGTATGTCTGGGATTCAGAGACACAACAACTCCCTGTTCAGGTCACTGTTCAGCATTTTAACCCTTTGCATTCCAGCCTGACCTTCTACTGATATCCATTAAATTATTAAATTAACATTTAATATGAAATTGTACTTGAAAAATTCACTTTGATTTCAATGAAACCTATGACCTGCTTCTGTCTAACTGTATTTTAATTATATCATTTTCGCCTGAGACATGCAAGTCAGTCTGCAAGATTTTTTGCTCATTGTTTTTCTTCTTTTCTGTTATCTTAAAAATGCCAATACTGTCATATTTGATCTTTGTTCTTTTGCTCAAGTATGTCTTGGCTGACTGATGTAATTGAAGAGCTTTCTAAATCTCTAATGTAACAAATTATTGTTTTCTCTTTACATCAGTTATGAAGCACTGGAAATAAAATGAGTGCTAATACACACAAAAGACCAGCAGCCCTTAATTTACCTACATCAGTGACCTCTTAGTGCTAAGAAATCCCTATTTAAGCTGATTTGATCCAATCTTTTACAGTATCATACTCCTGGGCTTCCCCACACAGCCCTCATATCCGTTTATAGCAGTGATAAGAGCTTCATCTCCAGTAAAAAGTAAAATCAAGAAGGGAGGAAAACAAACTTTGTGGGTTTGGTTTTGTTTCTTGGTCACACTTCACATCTTTTTGACAGAGCACTATCACAGCAAAATGACACAAACCCAATGCCCTCAGAGTCATAAACAGGCTGGCCAAAACACCAGGCTTATGTGATCTTGATAGTCATTCTCCAGTGACTGGTCACACAAAACAAAGATAGAATGCCAGATACAACTGTGAAGTACAGTCCTCAATTTCTTGAAAATTTGCCATTGCTTCCAATATGGCATAACTTCAGGAAATTTGCTGAAAAATTTTAGTTACTCATTTAGAAAAGAAGCATTCTGAAACTATTTATAGAAATTGTGAATTAAAAGTTGTAATTTCCCAGCTGTTACAGACAACAGTACTATCTATATCTGATGATACATTTTTTAAAAACAAAAACAAGACAAAACAAACCACACTTGAAAAATGGTTAGGATACCACTACATTTTTTTTGTAGGTGGATTGTTTCCCACTCCAGAAATATTTTTCAAAAAAGGAAAATAACTCTACTTGCAGATAATAAAACAAATCTAGGTGTTACCACTTATATTAATGAAGGATAGCTACTGAAACACTGATGTTTAATTGTTAGAAAAGTATTTCCTCTAAGGTAATACATATAAATACTCAACAATAGTTATATTTCCAATCCCTCAGTCGGCCGGCAGAACAGTGAGATCCACTTTTTCTATTCATTTCTATTTACTGGCAATTTTAAAAAGTGTTTTGGAGTCAAGTGGCATCCCAAAGAAACATCACACCAAGAAACAGTGTCTTTTCCCAAATTTACACCATTTACCCGAATGACAATCACTTCACTTCTTCCCATGTGCCTGGTGTGACAAGTGTGTATAAGGCTTAGCCTAATTACTCCACATAGTGAATCCAGGAAGGACCACGTGGCACTACTTTTACATAACTTCTGGTAACTCCATGAACTATTGGCTTTTAGAGTCCCTTTAGCTGTACAGGGAGACCAGCTATGTATATTTGAGATCTATGTATTCTTATATATATTTATGAGAATGTTAATGTTAAAGACCTAGTAATCTCTTCTTGGGCTTGGCTTTCCTTTATTAGAATGATACGACCAAGGCAATAAGTTCTGTCTTCCTTTTTTAAGACATATTTCTACAACTAGCAAACTTTACTGTAAAGACAAGTACGGTTAAAAGTACTCTAAAAAACTGCACTGCATGAGGTCAAAGGTCTCAAAGACCCTGGGTTCTACTCCAGGCTCTACCAGTACCTGCCTAATAAGCAATTTCCAGTCTCTGGATTAAAGTTTTACCAAAAACTGGATAATGATAGTGATTGTTCTTCCAAGAGGTAAAAATACAAAGGAGCAAACTCTCATTACTTATCAAATGACAAAGGAATGCAAGAGAAGCACACATAAGCCTCATACTAAAATGCAACGAAGTCTGTCTACAAATTCCCAATACAGATTACTCTCAATTACTAGCCATGAACACAAACAATAACCTGTAAATCACTCACCATTAACCTATGATATATGGCCTTACCATGGCTGCTTGGTAGTTTTCTTTTAACACTGGAAAGCACCCAAGAAAAATGGAAAGACCATACATGTATTATTAAGAATTTTTTTCCTATAAGAAATCTTCCTATTATTCTGTCAAAATATAATTCTTATAGCAAGGTCACCAATGCGGTATTTCAAAAGTAAGTCTGTTACTCAGTAACTGTTCTACTTCAACAGAGATTAAGTAATTATCGTCAGATAAGTAACTACCATCAGATTTAAGAGATGAACTGCTCAGTAAATCAAAATGCAAAAAAAAAAAAGGAATGGCATAATAATCTAAATATATATTTGCTGTTATATGCAGGTTATCACATGTATAAATTCTTGTTATTGCATAAACTTAAAATTAGAATCACCAGTGTATCATTAATGTGCAAACCAAAACGGAATTCAAACGTTCATTCCGTGCACTTCACTAGTAAAGTATTATTTCATATGAAATGCAGAACATTTAACACAGAGTCTCCTGAAGTTCCTCTAACAAGATGCCTAACGCTTATTTAAGCACCAAAATACAGACATCAGAGGTGTCTGCAACTTTTCTTAACTTTTCACATACAAATGCAATCACATAATTCAAGTACCAAAATACACTTGAATGTAAAATATATAAAAGCTATCAATAATTATGGCTTACAGATATTCAATATTCTTGTATACAGTACAAACAACTTCTGTGCTTTTCCCTCCCAAAAGAAGAAAGAAAAGGAAAGGGGGTGTGGGGGGGGGTGGTGGTGGGGGGTGTATGGTGTGTATTAGGATGTCTTCAATTCCATGGTTGTTATTTATTTTTATTTGCTTTTGAACAAACAAACAGTACTTCCATCTTCACAATACTTCTCTTCTAGGAAGAGATCGAACTCCAACCAACTTTCTGAGGCTTTTCACATGTTTCACAGCATTCAGGTTATCCCTCACAAAAACGGAAATATAATTTAAATAAGAGAGAACACAACAGCGAATATTCAAGATGTTACATGAGAACAGCATGGAATGTAAAAGCTAAAGCATAAATCAGGACTTTTTGTGGAAAAACTTAATAACAATGAAAGAAAAGCAGGTGACCACACATTGGCAAAATATTGTTCTATGAATAATTCAATCGGAACTAAACAGTGTTGTATGATAGCTCAGTTCCCATAAATACATTTTATTTTCACTGAATCTTACATTCTGTTTTTCAAAAGGCTGAGAACATCAACACTCACTTCTATGCAAAGCTTTGTACCCCTGCCAATTTTATTTCACTTCTGTGTCCATTCCTTATAAAAGTAATTTACAGAAATTCAAAATCCTTCATTTACCGTCTTGTTCTACATCACTTCTATTAGCAAAATGATTCATGACCTTTATAAATGCACTCCAGTTTTCCATAATATGCATGCTTTCTTTGTTATACTGTTAAACATTACGCTATATTATAAATGAGAGCTATATAAAACAAGTAATTAGGCATACATTGAATATGCACCATCCTTAAAGTGCAAAAAAAACCACCAGAATTGGTATTGGCCTGTGTACATTTTGGGGTTTTTTTAAAAGAAAAATTTGTCTGGGTATAATAGTCTGCATAAAAATGACTGGCATCTTAAAATCGCTCAGAATGTAAAACATCTCATATGTATGAAAGAGAAACTGGTTTTGGCACAGCAGTTCAAAATTTCAAAACTTAGGATAACAACCTAGGGGAGATAAACTCTCTATGATTGTGTCTGTGATAGTGTAACATTAAAATCTAAGACACAGAACCTATTTCCAAGACAAAATTCCACACCATTAGTAGTAGCTTAATAAAACAGCACAGCATACTCTTCAAGTTCAGAGGTTTCATGGTAGCTCCCCCTATTTATGATCTTGCTATAAAGTAAGATTTTAATCTGAAATGAAGTATTTCTGCAGGTCTTTTGGAAGACAGCAAGGAAAATCTTCTAAGAGCTATACTTGGCTATTTTAGCACGCATTAAAGTCCAAGGTATATAATGCTTTTATATTAAACACACATGAAAATTTCCAGTAACAGGATAACAGTATAGCTTAACATCAGAAATAGGCATGAAAGAATCTGGATGCTACTTCTGATAGTACTAGTTAGGGCACATTATTAACTGCTTTCAGCAAGAGCTGTAGGTGTTGAGAATCTCTTAATGTCAGGCAAGAGTATCTAATGAAAACAAACAAACAAAAAAAACTAAACCAAAAGACTCATGGATTAAAAAGTATGGACCACAGTAGGAAGCCTAAAACTTAAGCTTTCATTTTTCTTTTACTGAAATCGAGATAATACTTCCAAAGTTTGCATGTTTCAAGGGGTCTGTTCAAGATACAACATACAAGAGTACTTGAAAAATTCAAAAAGAAATACTTCATAATTTCAAGTTCTTTGCTTATGAAGAATGTCTTGACCTGTAGTTTTTTTCTTTCAACAAAATATATTTTATATTAAATTGCTGCTATACATTGAAATATGCCTCAATTCATATAAATTCTCACATATACACATGCTTAAAGTAAGTATGATTTTAATGGATTCTTAAAATGGTGGTTAGAAATAGTTCTCAAGTCCATATTACTAGGCAAAACACTTCCATATATCCAGACATGCAAAACTTTCTATTTACTTGGTGACAATTTAATTTCAGAGATCTTTTCCTGACATGACCTGTTATAAAGATGGTTATTCAAATAATTTCTTGCAAATAAGAACTGCCATTGAACAATCATGTATCAGTTTAGGTTCCAGTTCACCACAGATAGTAATAGTGAAGCCTCTAGAGACATGCCAAGTAATACCATCTGCATCTTGGTACTTTTAGTAACAAGAACATCTGTCCACTAAGAAATGTATAACATCATTTTAAAATGTTCTTCTTATAACAAATCAATATTTTAATAATAAATATGATTAGTTATCACCAATTATTTTTTATGGTTTCTAACATCCTACAAACAAAATCCGTATCACTGCACAACTCAGCACTTCCGTAAATAGCATTCTGGAAGAATGTTGGGCTAGATTAACATAAAACTGTATTAAGTTAAACATAAAATACAAGCCAATAATGCAATTATTTTCCTGATGGCATCACATGAATCCATATTCTCAAAAGATTTTTCTTTGAATGCAAAAGTGAGTTTTCAGCTTCAAAGACAAGTAAATCCATGCAAACTAGGTGTGATTTTTCTCTTTATGCTGGTATTGCATGGTGTAATGTGTACCATGCTACAACTGGCTCTCATGACTTGAAGCAATTTAAGTATAGCAAGAGTAACACTGCAAATTATTTTTTCTCATTTGTTGTATAATGCAAAGGCCATACGTTAAAAAACAATGCTTTGACTGACAATCAATGTTGAAAACCAAATTTAGCAATAACTTGGTGCCATAAGAATTCCATACCGGAATTTCACCTTCTTTCCTGGAAGTGAAAACTTCTGAACCAACAGTCAAATAATGTCAAAATGAATCTCGGACTAATCAGACCAGTCATAACATCCCCAAAGCACACTCCCACTTAAATGAGATTTCCTAAGCTGCAGGACTAATCATAAAATTACACAGTCTAGCTGGTCTAAGTAACTGATCGTTAGTCTCCATTTATAAGAATTGCTTATCTTGATTATTTTGGCTACTTGGCTTTTTTTTCCCCCTTTTTTTTATTCACCAACCCTGATCTTCCTCTTTGTATAATTAAATGGGTCTCAGTTGTACACCCTAGAGGTGTACAATTCCCAAACAGGCAACAAAGCAGGTGACCATCCCTGGTCAGACACAAGTATTGTACTTCGAAGAAAAGTCTAATAAAGCTCTGTTCATTTTTATTAAGTATAAAATTACATCTGGAAAAACTTCAGTACAAGACATGCAAAAACTACCTACTTACTCTGTAATGCAACACGTCTGTCAAAGAAACACACCTGAAAATCTGAAGCCTATCTGCAAGTTATACATGGGCTTTTTACAGCTTATTTCAAACCACTTGTAGTAATGCTGTGAAAGCTCAGCATAACATATGAAAACCCTAAAAAGCTCTGATGCTAAAGGGATGCACCATGATATTAATAAAAATGAAAGCTCTTAAAAACTTCCAGTCTTGTCTTAAATTTGCATTCATAAATACTCCTCTAAGCCTTGAGTTCTGTTTTTTTAAAAATCATGTCTTTAACATACATCTCAAAAGAGGTTTACAAAATTGCCAGGATAAAACTGTTTTTCTTGAATAAGACCTTTTTTTTATTATTGTTATTTCTTATATGAAACAGGTGCCCAGAGATTACACACTAAGAAAACAACCTTTCTTGAAGTATAACTAATCACTGTTCAAATGACCAGCAGTTCACCTACACTGATCACTTATTACTGGTAGCACTCCAGGTTATACTACAGGTTCTTTCATACTGCATTCCAGCTATACTATCAGCAATACAGCACCTTGCAGAATTCATCTTACTGATATTAAGCCAGCAGCATTAGCTGAGACCCAACTGTCCTTTGGAGATGTGACCCTTAAAACTCACAGAAAAGTGATACATTATAAAGGATTTCTAGAGAGTATCAAACTGTCCAAAAATCTAAATTCAAATCCAAGCTGTCCAAATTCCAATTCCGTGGCACTTGTACACATTTTCATGGCTGCACTGAAAATCTTTTTCATTTCAAAGCTATTATGTCTTGATTTTCTTTTACACATTTTTCCCCTTCTGTGACTATTACATAGAGAGTGCTAATTGTAAATGTGCTCTGAAAAAAAACAAAACAACCAAACATGGAAAACCCCATAAACACTCAGCTGTTCACGGTATGGTCATAGATTGATAAATAATCTCCAGTTCACAAAAACGCACTTCACATAAATTTATTTTAATGATATTTAAGTATAACACGTTAATTGCTCTTAATCTAGTGAAAAATACATACTTCTGTATATGAGGTACAATGTTCTATCCTGTACGTAATGGGTCACAAAATAACAATATTTCACAAGCTGAAATTAATTTATCCACAATGTTTCATTACAGTCCCAGAGTATATAAGTAACATAAAATTCTCATTGCAATTGCAGTGGCAAATTTACTGTGCAAACCATTTTTAAAAATCTGAATATTTATTAAACATTTAATGCCTTAAATTACTAGTTTTTAAGTAAATACTGAAACAAAATATCAAAACCCTGTTATTTCTGTAATTCACTTGTCCAATGGCTATACTCCCTCAGTTTTCCTTCCCTTCTCTCACAACTTACAGCCTTATTTTTGTATTAATACTGACCAGATTACCTGGCCTTTCAATGGACCATGAAAAGTTAAGTCTTGCAACTAAAGAAAAACATAATCCAATACCCTACCTTGTGGGAACCCAGCGCTGCCTGACACTGTACAGAAACTGACCTTTTTGTCCTTCAGACTTGCCTACCAGGCCCCATCTTCTATCGCAAAAGCCAAATCATCTGATCCCAAACTAACTGTCAACTGCTTGTGATGGTGGGGAAGCCAGACATCAATCAATCAGTTTTTATCAGAGCCACTCTTCGTTTTTCTGTTGTGCTCATCTTATCATCTGACCCAGTTGTAGCCCTGACTTCAGAAGCTTAAGTAACTTGATGACAAAATATGCGTCTGTTTGTCCAAGATGCACATTGTTAAGGAGTGCACTTGTATTTTTAGCAACTAGCTAATATTTTTTCTAGACAAACTGTCAAATATTTGAGATTTTTCTCAGTTCTTCAGTTTTTTAGTGTTCACTGAAATACCACAATGCAGCTTTGGAACAACTATCAAGCAAGTTTGGGTTGTTTTTTGTTGTGTTTTGTTTTGTTTTTAAATAGAAATATATATGCATTTTTATTTAAAAATCAGGCAGTTTCCTTAAAAACTTAAGTTATCTGCAAAGGCCTCTCAGAGGTACTCCAACCTATTCACATACACAATGCCACTCAATTGTACTCTGACATTGTTCATATGAATATGGATTATTGTCACATTAAAACCACCCAAAACAGTACTTCTATGGACATACAGATTTTCCTTTCTGCATCCTATAAAACTAAAGCATTTTATCTACATCCATTCTGAAATGGATGAAGTAATCAGCAGATACAATACTCAAAAATCTGACTGAAAGCTTTTAAAAATGCTTCAAAAACACTTTTCATACACATTTATTAACTGAAAACTGTAACGTTAGAAGGTGAGAGGAAGTGGTGGCAGGTTTTAAGAAAAAACTACTGTGACTTCAGTTTTGATAATTTTACCACTATCTTTGCTGTTTTCACAATTGTGCCCCAGTTTGATGCATCAGTTTCAGATGGTTCATTTTCTTGGCATAAAGCTGTATAAAATATATTATGAAAGTCCTTACTGTACTTCTCCAAAACTTTTCAGAGAAGGAATCTTTATTGCTGTCTAATATGAAGCCTGAATTTGAGAGTGAAGGCAAAACCTAAGGATCTATAGAATATACGCATAATTTAAAGTAATCTGACAATATCTGCAAAATTTTTTTAATGATATCTTATAAACATTAACCTTCACACTTGGTAACAGACATATAATCAAGTATTAAATAGCAGGGTTCTAATAACGATCTCAATTGCAGGACTAAAACACAGCACTTCCCTTTGAGGCTTGTGCTGCAACTACTAAAGTAAAAATAGTATCAACCTCTACACAATTTCTGCTTGGCCTAAATGAACACCTACATGTATCATCAGAAAAAGTATTTTCAAGATTAATCCATTTCAGCAGAGAAAATCTTTACAATAGATACACGAAAAGACTTCTCTCACCATATTTGGGTCTGTCAGGAATTTCTTACTTTACAGTATAATTAATTCTGTTCTCATTAAAAATCACTTTTCAATAATAATTGCAAGTGTGTGTAAAAAGTAATTACATTTTTCTATATCATTTTTGCCCCAAAAACACACAGACTTTTACTTCTCACAACTAAAATGAAAAGGAGCACGTATGGCACAGGAGGCAAAACCCGAACCATGGAATTCCTTTGAACATAATGACAACACTTCATTTAAACCTAGTTCCTATTCTATTCTACATTCTAATTTTACATATACCAAACTGTTACATGCCATTTGTGGTTGTGTGTATTTTGAAGCTCCTATCCTATAAACATTTGCACATACATTTTAAGTATTATCAACAGGACTGTTCCTATGAATGCAGTTAAAAGAGTGTGTTCCTTAAGTTTCTCATACTATATTTTTATACCTTCCAAAACGGCTACATAAATAGGAAACGCAGTAACATGGAAAATGTTGTAGCATTTTACTACAGTTGGTATTACTACTTAATTATTTGGAAAGGAAAAATCTAAAAGCATGTGGATTCAAGATTTTCACTGTCCTCTGCTATACTGAATCTAAGGTAATACGACCGAGAACAGTAAAAATGGTGTGAGACATGCGGTTATATCACCTAATCACAGACTGAAAGCTTCATGTCTAGTTGCCTAGAAGAATAAAACAGCATCATTCAAACTCATCTACATGAGTGCAAAGAGTAATGTATGAGAAGAGTTTATAAAGAGATGTCCAAGTAACTCACTGACTACTAAAGCATTGTTATTTTCAACAGTCTGTTTCTAAATTGTATTCACTTTGTAAACCTACTATAATTGAACAAACTTTGATTATAAAAGTTCTATAAAATGATATGGAAGTACCCAAAAAATAAGAAAGTGACAGTCTAGCTTTATTTGCACGCTTGCAGTTAAGAAATTGCATGAATATAAATAAAGATCAAATACACAAATAAGCCTTGCACCAAATTAGCTCTATAAATATGGAAAGTTTCTGAGGATTACCAATAAAAACATCATTTCACTTCCTAAACATGTTTTAAAATCCTAGATAATTATTCAAAATATTAAAAATATTAGCATTTACAAAGGATGACAATGTTACATAACAGCCTTCCCCAACATAGGAAATATGCAACATATGAAAAAAGATAAGATAGATGGAAAATAAACAGACAAGATTTATTTAACTTATGTAATAGGAAGACAGGAACATTTTTGGTTTGTTACAATATTTTTTACTTACACAAACTTTTTTTGTGGTTATGATTACACAAACAGTAGCAGAAGCTATTTAAATGTAACTGAAGTTGGTATACATTTATATCAAATTAAATCCTTATGCTTTTTTAAAGAAAGAAATATGTACTGTGACAACTGCCTGCATCTGCTACCAACTCATGATGGCATTACCCTTTCAAAGCATTAGATAAAACTGAATAATCAATGAGAAATGTCAATACCAAGAAGTGATTCCTTCTGCAGAGTAAGCTTTATGCAAGCGTTTGGATTTTGTTTTACTGGGGTTTTTTCTATGTTTTTACAGGAACTATCTTTCAGTATTGTAAATATACCGAATTGCTCTTACTACATTTGGGATTTCCCAAAACAATACTTATTTGCATCAGTAAGACACACAGACTTTTTGTTACTTTGTATCCTAAGAGTGGGGAAAAAAAAAAAAAAAACAACTAAACTACTATCTAGCAAATGACTAGAAGGCAAGCATATGGATACAGTTAATCTATGTCTCAAATAAGGTACATTCTAAGGAATTATTAAACAAATAAATACATACATTTACAAGCAACTTGGTAAAGAAGGTCACCTGTTTCTCAAAGCAAAACTTGTGCTTGTAATCGTTAAGTCTTCAAAGCTCTCAGAAAAAGATTTAACCACAGTATGATTATATATACTAGAAAAGTCTCAGGTACATTGTATAAGATTAGGACTTTTAAGAAGCACTCAAGAATATAGAAAAAGGGAGCTGCAACATGATAAAACATTCTCCATATTTTATTATCACGAAGTTATGAGATAATTGTATCAACTTATAAAACTAAAAGATAACTGTAACCAGACTGTAGTGTTCAGATTTTCCATGATGTCTATTTGCTATTAATTCAGGAGTGAATGGAACACTGATTATTTTTTCTCAGATGGACTTCTCAGGCACTTTTTTTGAAAAATCTCTTAAGGGAGAATGTGTAATAAAACATGTTCCTTCTACCAATTCATATTCTATGTTTCTGTGCTAATTCTATACTTACCTTTAACTAAGTGGAAGAAATCCTAACCATTCATTGCATGGGAGAAGTAATACTACTGTATAAATGCTATAGAATTTCCGTACTTTCATTTTAAAACCCATTTGTCCAATGGACAAATTACTAAACTGTAAATAATCCTGACTACACAATTCTCCTCTACCATTGTGTCATCTCAAAAAGACAATCTGTCAGTAATGGTAATGACACCCTCTCAGACAAGCCTGTGGGCATTAATATTTAAATCTTACCTATCCCTTGTGATTGGAATTCAGCCTCTATTCACAAACAAAAACTAAATCAATGTTCTTAGAGTTCAAACTAGATCCCTAAACAGTTTGCCACTCTCCATGCACAGATAAGATAAACTTTCTTTGACCCAAGAGATGAAGTTGCCATGACGATCAGAGAGTCCACTTTCTATATTGATATTTTGCTGATGTAACAACAAATAGAACCAGATCCTAGGGCTGATAATGGTGATTAATTAATACTAATATTGATCCCTACAAGCAAGAGACAAGGCTATTAACTTGAAGCCTGAAAAGTCAATTGTTACCTGTGGCAGAGATACTAGCAGCTGATTTTGAAACATAATAAACAAATGTGCTATCTTTATGCTAATACCTTTAAAGGGGTACATCCCTTTCTCAAGCACAGTAACTTCATAATTCAAACCTATTATTTTAATTAAATCTTTTCATCTGCATCCAAAGGAGAGAAATGAACTTCAAGATTTCCAGCAGAAGCTACGCAAAATGCTACAAACGGAATACCTGTAATAAGAAGTACTAAAAGCACTCTTAAAAGAATGCAGTGCGAAGAAATCTTAAGTAGATTTTTTTTAAGAATATGTACTATACAAGTCATAGGATTCTGAATAAAAATTGCAAACATACATTAATCTAGTAGGAAGCCTGTTTGGTCCCTCATTTGAATAAAGGAAAATAATAAAAACACATGTGAAAGTCTCACCGCTAACACCCTTTCAAGCACGTCCATGTAAATCAAACCACAAAACTGGTTTCACCTACTGTTTAATGTACAGGCTA
>NC_137582.1:32472958-32510458 GCF_963210335.1 Falco punctatus
ACACTTTTTTGCCTTCAAGATGGTGCTAA
This sequence comes from Falco punctatus, assembly GCF_963210335.1. Lineage (NCBI taxonomy): Eukaryota > Metazoa > Chordata > Aves > Falconiformes > Falconidae > Falco > Falco punctatus. The sequence goes on from NC_137582.1 coordinate 32,472,988, forward strand.
CATGGCAATATCGCTTCCCAGAACCAGAGCTAGGGTCTCCACCATGCCCCACAGTATTACCATGGCAAGAAGAGACTCTTGGGCCCTGCAGTCCCTTCTGTCCCAACGACTTTTCCTGAAGCCAGACCTATTTTCTGTTCCCAGCTTTTGCCTCTGATCTGTTACCTGATCATAAGTCAAGTGGCTCAAACCTTCTTGAAACCTATTGCACACTGTATATCCTGTCTGGTCTAGATCCATCACAGATTGCTAGGTCTACCAAACGCTACATTGCAGTCAGAAGCCAAAATTTGTGCTTCTGTAATAAAAATTCTGGGAAAGAAGCTACTCTTCACCATGTGTTTGTATAGTGCCTCACGCCAGGGAGCGCTGATCCATTGCAGATAATAAGCAGTCATCAAATTGCTTATCTTTCTACCAATTCTGCTTCAGAGGAAGATAAGATCATTCACCTGCAGAAACCTTCATTGGCTGGGAGCCTTTTTGTGCACATTTTCTACATTAATATCAAGCAGGATTTAGTCTATTAAATTTAAGTGGTACATGGTGTACATGTTCAGTACTGCCAACGCTCTGTTTTTCAGTAGACGTGCTGTGCATATTTGTTTTAAGCATCAATATCAATATATGACTTACAATTTTGAGTTCCTTGGGCTCTCTGAACAAAAATTTGTCTCAATTTAAATTTTTAAAATATGTATGTAAATAACTTAGGTAAATTTCCAATTATAACAATTTGCAGCAAAGCCCAATTGTACTATATTCTAATGAAGCCCTTGTAATTAAAATTATTGTACTGAAATATTTCTGTTGCTAAAGTTTCAAAGAAAGTAGGAACATCCAACAATAGAAAATTATTAACTAATTACCTAGAGTGAGCACTGAAATGATAAAACAGCCTTTTGGAGCTGTAGCTTGTTTTGCAGGTGCAGAGATAATGTTTTCTCTTCTGGTTAACCGTTCATTTCACAGTGGGAAACAGGTCTGACAACTGGGTAAAAAACATGTTTTCCTGTGTGATTATAAAACTGATGGAGCAGGCTAAGACACTACCTAAGTCTTGAAGGACGTAAGGTCCAACCCAAAACAAGAGCAGAAGCATATTCCAGAGACCAAAGTGCAACATTTTAAGGGACTGTAAGCCACTAATACCACGTTTGTTTGCAGTCAGTGTTTTTATAACATATATTATCTGGCTTCTGGTCAAGAACTGGTTTGTATCTCTCACATGTAGACACATAGAAGTCTGTCTGCAGGCACTGGCAGTGATAGTGGGAGAAATATGCTGCTGTACATTGCCAGAACTGCCTCTGCTGTCAGAGATGAACCTCAGCGTAAGTCTTTGTGTCCAAGGACATTTTGGTTTCAGAGTCTGTATGAGTACGCTTGAGTTGCCTTAGGAGCCTGATCTCTCCCTCCTCACAGTAGGGAGAGTGTCAGTGCGTCATTCTGCATCCAGCTTCCCAAAAACTAGTTCTTGCTGTGTATCGGGGCCATGGTGACCAGAAGCAGTCTGTACACTTGATCTAGCCATAGGGAGGTCCTGATTCTTTTTCTTCCAATAAACCAGTTATTTTTTACTATACGGTTTGATAAAGATTGCTGAGAATAATGTCTTGAACAGATTGAAAGTACTTGTGTTGAACTAAGTTTTCAGTTACTGCTTTTCTTCAGTTTGAATTTTTGTCCAAATGTTGCTTGATGCCATTCATTATAAACCCAAATTATGAGGCAGGTCATTCATAGTTTTCTATAAGAAATTCTAAAAAATTAAGAAACCGAATAGATCAATGTTTAATAAATATATGAAAAGTTTTACATGTCTGTTCTATGCACAGAACATATGTTCAAGCCATTCAGAATAAAGGATACCTTTAACTTCAGAGTTCAAAATTTGGTTGTCTCCACGAGCCAGGAGTGCCCATGTATGAAACAGGCCCATTTTGTTTGTGATAGTGGATAAGGAATGTGAATGTGTTGGTTTTTTCCTTGATTACTCAGCTGCAAAGCGGGGACTTCACATTTCTACCTCACAGGCATGCTGAGATGTGATGATATATGCACTATATCATATATGGTATATATGTTCACTTTGAAGTATGCATTACTATTAAAATCCTAGGTCTGATCCTATTATTTCCTCCAGCTATTTATTTGTAAATATATGTCAACTTCTCCAATTGTGTTCTGCTGTGTGAGGCAGTTTGGGTAGCTGGGTGTCTTGACTTTTATTCTCTGTGACCTTTTAAAGAATAACAGTGAAATTAAAACAAATGAAAACCCCTGCTCACAAAAGCATTCAATCTCTCTCTGTGTTACATGGTAGCCCTGGACAAAAATGTGACAGTTAATAACCAAAAGAAGATATTTCATTGGTACTTTCCCAAAATATTTTTGTTCTGTGGATTTCTGAAAAGATTTCATCTTCCACAAGTGGCTGTCTTCCCATGCTAAGATGAATAAGAATTGCTGGGTTTTTCCCCACTATTGACAAGTTCATATGTACTGACACTATTCTGTTGCACAGTGGATTGATTTACTCTTATGGTACTGCAACAGGTGCTGGAGCATTTGCCATTGTTATAATGCTAGCAAAGTAATTTACCAAGATCCTGTGTTCAAAACATTCCAGAACATCTGCTTTTTGTGTTTAGTTTCCTGCACATTAGTTTCAGAACATTTTTAGCTTCAGAAGTATTTTTCAATTATTTTTTTTTTCCTCCGTGGGAGTTATTTCAAAAGCAAAGGGGGCTGTTGGAGTTCTTTGTCTTATCTCTAGTTACTAAAGGTCATGAAATTTAATTCAGTACTCGAAAATCCCCAGGCTACAAGTCATTGTCCACTAGGCATGGAACAAGAGGAATCGGGGAACTTTACCTTATGGCACAAATAAGTAGGCAAGAAATGACTGGACTATCTTAGTATCGATGCATACGTATGCTGCAGAGAAAGGAATATTTCCCAGGATGTGTAGCGATCTCCGCTGAGGGGAAGGACATACAGTTCCACCTTGATTCCAAAGCTGGCAAGAAGTATGACTAAGTATGACCCCAGTAGACAAACAAAACGTGCCACCCAGGGATCAGTGAACATTTTCAGTTCTCTGTGTCTGAGTCCTGGTACTCTCCAACCCATGACCACAGTCCCACTGGGCCCTGAGAGGAAGGCTGAAAATACTACAAGCTACATCTGGCTAGGAGAAGGGCCATAGCCCTCTGGGTGATTAACTGAAGCTCTGGAACATGAGATTTTGTTGTAATCTTTATCTTAATATGTAACTGCAAGTGTAATAGGAAAGCCGAGGGCAATCCTGTTGTCCCCAAGGCCCTTGAAAGATGGTGACTGAGGCAACTTACACAGCTGCAGATCCTATGGTTTCGAACAATTTTATAAGTACTAACTGCAATCTGAATGGGAAACGTATTGAAAATACCGAAAATTTTAAAATATTGGAAATATTAAAATGTTGAAGAAGGTTTGCCACTTGTTGAAAACTGCTGCTCCATAGGAACTCAGGTTTTGCATAGTAAGGGGATGAAGTCAGCCAGAGCAATGCTCTTTAAGGATGTGGAACTCAGGTCTGGTTTTCTCACAGCATTTGCAGTTTTCTTTTCCATTTTCAGTTAAGTCCCATCCTTCCATGCATACTCGCCACAGCCATGACCTGACCCTGTAAGGAGGTTGCCTGCTTTCAGGCAGCTAACCACAACAAACCTAACTGAGGATGCTTGCAACAGGTTCATCTCAGAGCAGGCTTTCTTTTGATTTCTGATTTTTCTGCTTTATCTCTGTTGAAACTGCCTGCAGACTGCCCTCCTAACATGTGCAATGCTCTTGCAGGCCAATCTGCCCCTGCTGCAGCGGGAGCTGCTGCACTGTGCAAGGCTAGCCAAGCAGAACCCAGCCCAGTACCTCGCCCAGCACGAACAGCTGCTTCTGGATGCCAGCACCACCTCACCTGTTGACTCCTCAGAGCTGCTTCTCGATGTGAACGAAAACGGGAAGAGGCGAACTCCAGACAGGTGAGCACCACCACGCCTTTCACGCCCTGCTCAGAAATGTCCCATGGATGGAATGTGCTGAGCTCCAGTAGCAAGGGGGGAGCGCGCGCGCAGGTGCCTGGGGGGAACTTGCAGGGTGTTCCTGGTTGCAGGTCCTACCTTCATTACAGCTATGCAACAGCCGGATTGCTTCGTAGATGTGTGTATGGAATCATAGAATGGTATTGGTTGGAGGGGACCTTTACAACTGTATCTAGTCCAACCTCCCTGCAATGAGCAGGGACATCTTCAACTCAATCAGGTTGCTCAGAGCCCCATCTAACCTGACCTCAAATGTTTCCAGGGATGGGGCATCTACCACCCCTCTGAGTGCCAGTGTTTTACCACCCTACCCTCACTGTAAAAATTTTCTTCCTTAAATCTACCCTCTTTCAGTTTAAAACCATTACCCCATGTCCTGTCACAACGGGTCCTGCTTACGCATGTATACGTATATGTACATATATACAGCTAAATATACATGTTCAGATGTATTTCTGTGTATGCAAATATAGTATATGCACAGACCGATGCAGGCGGCAAAATCGCCTGAGGAGACGTTGTGGTCATATTGACGTAGAAGTCATACTGGCTAGCCAGTACCCTACTAGTTTGTGTAGTATGAGATGAGCAGCAGATCAGTCCAGCTCCACATGCAAGTCCTTTGCTTTGGACTAAGAAAAGGAGAAAGTGGCTAGGCACTCACACTGGGAACTACGAGGCAAACTCCAGACTGCAGTCAGGGCTTTGACTCCTGCTGTACCATGTTTCTATATCCATTTATCCAATATGCATAAAGATATTTCTTCCAAACAGGAGAAATGTTCACTGAAATCTGTTTTGTTGTTGAGCTGAGAACGAGTCTGTGCAGAAACAGGATGAACAAGTGTGTGTGTGCAGTACTGTAGCTTTAGGGATATGGAACAGGTTTTCTTGTTTGAATAAAGTTCTTTGTTTAGTGTTACAAGAAAATTATTCTTGTGGCTATTTATTTTTAGCTGTCTTCCCATGATAGCGTTAGAAATTCAGCTAGCATGTACGTTTTACCTTTGGGAGGCCCAAATACTGGATTTTTCTTAGTTTTGTTAGCCATGCTTTTTATAATGTGGAAAACTTTTATAACGCTGTTCTGCCAGATGCCACTACTTGCATACCTAAAACATGGCAAGTGTCCTAGTTATCTTTTAGATGAAAAAGGTGAAGATTTTCAAAGTCAAGAAGGCGTGCAAGTTTATACAGGTGACAGTTCTGTGTAGGGACAGGCCAAGACAGCACAAAAACAAAGAGAAAATGAAGTCTGAAAGCTCATAGTAAAACTCAGAAGCTTCATATATCCAGAAGTGAAAATTAATGTAACGTAGCCATTAGATAGATGAAAATGTGAAAGTCTTTGAAATTAGCTGGCTTTAGGTTGTGTTTTAGGGAAATCACAATGGACCAGCAATAAAATAAAGATACCGACAGAGAAGCGCTTTTCTGTGTACCCTCTTTTCACCATTTTCCCATGACAACTAGACCAAACTGAAACAGCCATCAGTGTTAACATAAAAGCTAACTGCATGCAAGAAAGATGATTAATTTTCAGACGTTTTCCATGCAGTGTCTAACTCCATGCAAAGAGAGAACATTTCCAAAGCCAAAATGTAGCTCCCTGGGGCAGTTCTGCTGCAGATCCTCAGTCTTTGCAGAGTAGTGTGCTAAAACATCTATTAAAAAGGCCTCTTAAAATCTAGTGCATCTTGTTCAGCATGTTGTAGTCCAGTGTCAGTAGCAGACACAGTGTTTTTCCTGCAAGTGGATAGACACACATTAAATTATCTCATAACCTTGTGAGGTCATGCTTGAGAAAGAATACTGAGGAAAAGAGGGATGTGCCTTCCTAGCTTAGTTTTTTTTTCCAGTTAGTAGCAGTATTACTTGCTTCTTGCATAAGACCATAAAGGAGAAATGGACAATACAATATTTCCCTTATTTTTCTTCCTTAGCATTCTGAAATGATTCGCCTACCCTTTGAGACCCAGTTTGACAGTATTGCATTTCAGTTATTTTGTAATAAGTACAGTCTCACCTATGGTACCTTTGCACCTGGTTGCATGAGAGGGGATGGGTGGTGCAGGTATTAGTAATGAAAAGACCCTGTATTAGTCTTATAGCAAAAAGGACATAGGAGTAGCCCATAAGGGGACCATCAGATCAGAATAATATTGGACTTTAAATTCAGCCTTCATCTTTTAATTAAAACTGAGGGCCAGGCCTAGAGAGATTTAAGTCTGGTTTATGAATTTTGTTTGCAGTGTTTCTTTTTAGTTAAAACAGATAGATGCTTTTGAAACTCGGAAGGCTCTGTTTGCTAGCAAGTACCTTTGGTTTCACAGCTGAAGTCTCTCTTAGGTTCCATCCAGTTTGGGGAGCTTTCCGTTCCTGTCCAGGTAGTAATACAGCTTTTGGGGTGAAGGGCAGACAGTTTTAACTTCCAGTGTTGTGGGTAAGACCCTGTGTTCGAATTCCCAGGGTCCAGGGAGGGACTGTAATGTGGGGTGTCTCACTGGCCCGCATTCTCTGAGCTATCAACTGGCAGCTTCTGTCAATCGCTGCTTTGAAATTACGTTCCGTGATGTTTCCAAAAAAACCCCATCCTTTCTTTTTTGACCCTGAGATTCTTCACTGTCATGAAAGACCTGGAAAAAGACGACTGCCCAGCTCACCTATTGGAATGGTGCCTTGAGCTTAAAAAATGTTTTTTTGCAGTATCAGCCTGTTAGTCACACCTACTTCTCCATTGACTATGATTAAAACTGTACAGAAAAACATAAACTGATATGGTAGATTTGGCTGAACCAAGTTAAGTGGAGTTCTCATGCACTCCAGAACATTTGTACTACAGATTTAGTAAAAAGAACAAAATCCTGTTTGAAAGATTCTTAAATTTACTGAATGGGAGTTTACATACCTTTTAATTTGGGTAATGTGAGTAAATCAACCACAAAAAACTGTCCTCAGAGTCAGAGCATGCCTAGACTGAGTGAGTATTGAAACCAAATACTTGTCTGACTTTACACTCATTGCACTATTAATTATTTTAATTGTTTACAGAGGAGCAGGAGGAAACATCTGGAAACAGAGAAACCTTTTGTTTAGGTATCTAAGTAGTTTTCAAATATGTTAATAAAAATACAGTGGAAGATATGAGACATCCTTTAAGAGGAGGGTTTGCTGTGACTATTGCTAGAATATGGAAAAAAATTACTACAAGGCAACATCTTTCCAGGGGAATTAAATGCACTTGGAATAATTTTGATTGGAGATACGTCTCCCACTAAAGTAAATTGTGGAATCTTTTTCACTTCCCAAGGGATAGGGTATGTATCTATCGACATTGTATGTAACGTGCATGTTATATATATATATCAATGTATCTATCTCATGTATATGTGTGTATGTATATATGTTACATACACATAGATATTAGAAAAAACACATGTGCACGCGCACACACACACACACATTTTTCCATATTTACATTTTTCTTTTGAGCATGGATAACTGCATACCATTGATTCCAATAGAGGGAAAATACAGTGAGGGATTAGCAAAGGAAGTGGAATGTCTGTGTTGTACATAACCACATCCACCTCATGATTTTTTTTAAAACAAAATCCATATACAGTACTTTTTTTCTGCTTATAATTTCAGAACCTTTTTTGCATATGCATTTTCCAATTCTGGTTATTTATCTGCATATCCAAGTCTACTGTATGTGAGGTTTTATGGAGCAATCTGACAGCAGAGCTTCATGTTTTACTGAATGTTTTCTTGGTGCATATGGTCTGACACGGATGAGCAGCCACGGTGAGATTTTGGAGTCTATTAAACTAGCTCATTAAAAAGATCAATCTGTTTCTGTAATAACACTGGGAACCATCAGTCACTGCAAGAGAGAAAAACTGACACCTGAGGAGACAACACATTTTGGTAATTTGTTCATGACATGTCATGAACAAAGTGTTCACTATATTTTGTTTACAACTTTTGGAGTTTACATTCTACTGTAGTAAAGCAAAGGAACTTGGACCAATGTGAGTTTTTATTTTGGTGAATGAATGCTTGGTTAAAAATAACATGATTTTAAATACGTTAACCACAAAAGACTTTTTGCTAATTAGTTATCCTTTGAGCTTGCTGGGAAGGGCTGTATGGCACATGAGCTTGTCATATAGTGAGTCCACGTTTATGACAGCTGCCTGGAAAGTGGATATAGGAGAGCCACAAAATCTGTTAGAACAGCTCTATTTTTGAGTGAGAAGAAAACAAAAGTGGCCATAATTGTTTGGTGACTTTAGAAAGTGCTGCTGCGCTTGCTGTACCCTTAGCACTCCTGACAAGGAATTGATGTTAAAGGTACCTGGGCACAGAGGCTGACTTTGATAATTCTTTTAGGTAAATTTTCTTATTTGAATAAGCTCCTCCACATCTTAATAAGATACAGGTTGCTCAGCCCTCTTATAGCTATGTTCCTTGTAAGCCATGTGTAATTATTGTCTTAATATGAACTGTTAGCAAGGCAATATAAATCTTTTCTGTTACACAGTATCATAAAGAAGTATTCTATTCCAGCAATGCATTATCGCTTGTTTGGTCATCAAGACTTTATTGGTGGAAGTCCAATTTAAATCAAAGCATCTTGACAAACAGCAGATGACCAGCATTGCCTGCTTCTTGCAAGCTGACTTCAGTGTTCTTTGAAATTGTTGTAATAGTCTTGATAAGGTGAAAATTTTCCAGCCAAGGTAGTTTTGCATGGTCAGATTTCCTACCAGGAAATTATCCCTAAATTGCAATAACATAAAACTGAAATGAAAATTTGCAAAATCAGGTGGATCGGGTAAAAATCAGATGAAAACTGTGGTGGTTTGGGATTTGGAACTAGTATTCACATGGGTCTGGCAGTCACTGTGAAACAGGAGTGCTTCCTTCCTCAGGCACCGGGGGACGTGCTGCTGTCCCAAGGAGGGTGAGACCTGGAAGAATGAGTAGGACTGAGATCAGAAGCAGAATAGTAGCTTGAGTTCAGGACATGTGAATTATGGAACTCTGCAGCACTTTTTTTTTAATCACTATATTCAGATATAGTAAATTTGCCAGTGATTCCTGTTCTGATGAGGCTTTGGAAGTTGTTACCTTTTAATGTACTTTAAATGGTCAAAACGACAAAATGAGTTTATGCAGTCTTATTCTGGTATTCTGCTAAGTTGTTTATTTGGTCAGTGCAAAAAACACAACAACAAATTGTAGAATTAAGGTATTAGTATCCAGAAAACACCTGACAGCTGTTACCCAATGTAACAACAAAAATAGGGATTTAATTTCAGTAAATATGTTTTCAGTAGTAATGTTAATTTCTGTGTTAGTTGAACTCAGGGTTCTAGAAGAAAATGGATATTCTGGTGTATTGTTCAAGCTAATGCAGTGCATTCTAGTTAAGGTAATTTAAGTACAAAGCATTCCTAAGAAACCACAGAAGTACCTGTACAGTAAGGTGCAAATATGTACATTTGTATGGAAATATATGATTTTAGCATCTAATTATAGTGCAGAAAAGGAAAACTAAATTCCTACTTGTCACAGTTTCCTAATTTGCTTTTCCTACACTGAGTGATGGGAAAGTCAATGAAGTTGTTAAATTATTTATAGTTTCTGATTTTGCGCCCTCCCCATCTTAGGTAGAGGTCATTCTAACCGTAACACTAAAGAATTTGGCAAATGTGTAGCTTGGCTTGTGCATGCAGGAAAGTCCAGTTTTTGTTTTCATAGTATTTTTACAACTGAAAGACATGGACATTGAGTATGAGCAGATACGTGCAAAGAAAACACACACCAACAACTAAATACAAAACTTATCTTGGAGAGCTGTCAAAAAACCATCACTACCCATTGGGAGTTATTGCAAGCAGATCCACTGTGCCAAAAGTGGTTGAAAATATATGATGGTCCTTCAGTTCCTCTGATTAGAAGTTCTCACAGCCATTTTGCATTTGCTTTGGAAGAAGGTACATAATCCACTTCAACAATGTCTTACATGTCTGCCCAAAATTAGAGTAGCTGCCCTGCTGTATTGGTGAGTTTCCCCTCTTTGCCAAGTTAAGGTATAATAAAATATATATACCTGCAGCTTCTCTGGCATTAGCGATTGTGGTGAGGTCCCTGGAAAATCTCTTTACCTCTTCTGAAAACAGTGCAATCCATCTTTTAATTTCCTGCTGGTAATTGCCAGATCTTACTTTGATCCTCTATCCCAGTGGATATTGGCAAAGATTTGGTTTCATCCTTCCTCTCATTGACATTAAAGGAGAACCTATTGAGGGGCAACAGTTAATACATTGACTGTTCTTCCACAGGCAGTCCCTTGAGGTTGGTTGGCTGGTTTGTGGGGGAGGGTGTGCTGAAGGGCAGTTCATTTTAACAGCAGGCAAACAAGAAAATTAGATCAAATTTACCTTCTCTGTCAAAGTGACAAAAAATTGTGTTATTACTAGGAAGATTATTCTATCTGTAAATCACAGAGGAGAAAGTTCTCCTTAAAAAAGGCTCAAATATATCAGCTGTTTAATAAAGGTTTTTGGAGGGAGGGACGCAACCTCAACACTTTGTGATATTTATATCTAATAAGCTTTCTGTTCATAGCTAGTACTTTATAGGTTTTGTTTGTTCCAGTGGTAAAAAAAAAACACCTCATGCTTCAGTGAAACTGAGCTTTTCTATTCTGAACCCATTGCAGTAATTCCAGCCTTTCTTTTTTTATTTTAATGGAAAATCAGTTCAGCGTGAGTTCCAGGTTCTCAGGCAGAGGTGCACAGTAGAGACTTCTTCGGCAATAGCTGATTCTGAATTGGATTAAGAAGTATCTATAACGTAAGAAACTGCCCTTCTCCCTGACAACTCTTCAAAGTTGCCTGAGCATAAAACCCCTGTTTAAGGGTAATGGAGCGGGAAATCCTGAACGTTATTGAGGACTTGAATCTAACCACATCTTCCTGCAAAATTAATGACAGTCACAGCACCTTTGACTGGAATAGCCCAGATGGTACAAAAATCTCTGAAGGAAGCATTTCTCATCATCTGGAGTCGTTCTTGCCCAGAGTCTCAGTGTGACACTGATCTTGGTGGGAGCTCATCCTGGCATTACATATAGCTGAGCTTCAGCGCACTGACATGCACTACCTTAAGACTGTATGCTGGCCTCTTGAAAAAAAACCCACAATTTCTTTAACTGCAGACTTCCCCTAATCATGCTGTGCTATAGCGCTACTGAACAATAGGAATTTGTCAGCCTCTGGCTTTATGCATCCATTGATTGTTTCAGCTGTGCAATTACATGTGTATCCATCGTGCCAGCTGGTGATTTCAGCAAAGGCTGCTCACTCTCCAGCCCCAACTCTTTAAGCTGCTCCATAAGCTGCTCCATCGGAAGGCTCACCCTGCTAGTGTTTCTCAAGTTACAGGGATAGTTAGACAAGGTGAACGTGTCCTTTGTATATTTTGAATAAGCAGTGTTGTGAAATGTTCTACCAACACCACACACTTTGAGCAAAGTGAAAGAACAAGCTTTAGTTCCTCAAGCTGCACAAGTAGGTGGGGGATGCATGTTCCTGAGCAACTCTGCTCACTACGTAAATTAAAGTTCCTTTGCTTTGTTTTTCAGAACCAAAGAAAATGGCTTTGACAGAGAGCCTTTGCACTCAGAGCATCCAAGCAAGCGGCCCTGCACTATTAGCCCAGGCCAGCGGTACAGTCCAAATAATGGCTTATCTTATCAGCCCAATGGTCTGCCTCATCCCACCCCACCTCCACCTCAACATTATCGTTTGGATGATATGGCCATTGCCCACCACTACAGGGACTCATACAGACACCCCAATCACAGGGACCTCAGGGACAGAAACAGACCTATGGGTAAGGCATGTTGATTTTCTGCATTGTTTTTTTAGGTTTCTCTTCCTTGTAATTATATTCTGTATCATGGACTGGGTTTTTTTGCTGATTCAATATACCTGCCATTTAGATGTTGTTTGTCCATCTAGCTGCTTCTAATGGCCTTATTTCAGATTTATATTTGTAAAAGTTGATTGAATTTTGTCTTTGCTGCACTCTAAAGCAAGAGAGTCAGAAGGAGGAGGAACCTGTGCTTTCACAGCTGCATAGATGACATGGACACTCAGGTGTCTCTCAGGCAAGGATAAGTAGTGTCTTTTGGTTTTCTTCTAATACCACGTTTGCGATGATAACAACATCAGTGTAGCTTGACTTCAGCTTAGACTAGGAGAAAGTTACTAGCCTTTGGAGAGGTGCTTTGTGTGTGACATCTCAAGAGTGCAGTGCAGCATGGGGATGTCTGCAGAGGATGTGAACAGCAGAAGCACCAACCACACCCCGTGCAGCACATTTTGGTTTAATGGGATGTCTGATGCTCTTGGATTTGCCTGGCTTTCTTCACATCTGCACTTACTATTCTTCCTTGTTTTAAAAAAATCTTCAATAAAAGAGAAACATTTACAAATATTCAGCATCTGTATAGAGGAGGCTAAGCAAAGAACAAGTGTCGGTTCCTCTTGAGTGTGGATAATAAATACTGGCTTGGTTGTATCATGTTGTCAGCTGCTCTGATATATGTGCTACATTTTAACCACATGTTGTTTAAACATCTGTGAAGGGATGAACCCTTAATGATGCTCTGTTGACATGGTAGTAATTACTGCATTTAGTGAAATAACATTGAGTTTAGACTAATATTTTTTCAACTCTCTGAAGTACAGCTAGTATTCAATACACTTAGTTACCAAATAATTGTCTTGCTGACTTCTTGAAGTAGCACAAATGAAAAATTACATATATATATATATATATATATATATATATAAAAATTATAAATAATTGTATATAGTCAGAAAGGGTTATGTCCATTTTTGAAAGGTCACCTTGCAACCTACAGAACTTGCAAAATTGAAGACACTAAATTGAGTAAGCCAGTAGCATCTTGTGTGGGGAAAAGTGGTAAAGAGAACTTAGAGCAAAGGTTTTAGGCATTCATTTATTTTTGTGGTGGTACTAGACCAAGTAATGTATGATATATTTGTCTGATAGGTTCTTCCCTCCAGCCCACCCCCCAGAGAACTCCCAACACTGTAAATATGGTTTGCTCCTTTTTGGCAGGGTTGCATGGCACACGTCAAGAAGAAATGATTGATCACAGGCTAACAGACAGAGAATGGGCAGAAGAGTGGAAACACCTTGACCATGTAAGGGCTAATGTACTCTTATGTATCATTGTCTGAAAGGAGCCCTTCTAAGACAGGAATTTAATTTTTTTTTTCTTTTAAACGAAATCTAAGTCCCAGGACAAGTTTTGAAGAGGGCTTCATGTTCCCACTAGGTAACTCATACCAGGCCTTACTGTTAAGTGCCTCCTGCAGTATCCTCATTATTACGGGCTGCCAAAAGGGGAGTAGACTGTACTCTATAAACCATGGATCTGGGGCACACTGGATTTATTCTTTGAATTTATTAGCTGTTACAACATTTGTAGGTATCAGTTCTGGACCAGATTTGGCCTCTGTGCTGCCATGTGAAGACTTGTGGTGGAACTACAAGTCTCTTCAGTCTTGTTCTCTTTGTCTTCACCTTTTCCTCCAGAAATCCATATCTGTACAATTTAGGATCACCAGTTAAACAGGAAGGGATTGTCATTCTTAAAACAAGACCATAATTTTTCAGCTGTATTTGAAATAACAGGAAGAGACTCCTTCATTATTAAAACCCAGGCACTCGGCACATTGATGTTTTCTTTATTTTTCTGTCAGGTTATGAATAAAATGTTGTTTTTTGTTTCCTGTTCCATCCACCGCTATGCATAGCTGTTAAACTGTATAATGGACATGGTGGAAAAAACTAGGCGATCTCTCACTGTACTACGGCGATGTCAAGAAGCAGACCGTGAGGAGCTTAATTACTGGATACGGCGGTACAGTGATGCAGAAGATTTAAAAAAAGGTGGTAACAGCAGCAGTAGTCATTCCAGACAGCAGAGCCCAGTGAATCCGGATCCAGTTACATTAGGTACAGTATTCTCATTTAAAAATTATTTACTGATCCTCTTCAGCTCAGCTAAGTGCTAGATGAATTTTGTATTTGTCATTTTGATTCTTCTTCTGTGATAGCAATGAAATATTGCTCTCTGCTGACTACTGAATTAATGAGAACAGTTATGCCTTAATAATCATGTTTACATGTGGAATGGCTTGGGGTTTTGGGTGATGCTTGGTAATTGGCTTTCCATCCAGCAGTGTCTGAGGGTGGTGGGGTGGGAGGACAGACTGTTATGTAGGCATGGCGGAGGAGTGAGATGTGCACTGACTCTCCGTCCCTTCTGTCTCCCTCCCTTGCCTGCATGATTAAAGAAATCTGTAGGTGCTTCTGGATTATCAGTGCAAAACTAAGGGCTTTCACCTTCTTGAATCAAATGACACCTTGGAATTTGTCTTTCTGAGGAAATGAAGTGAGATATAAAGATATGGGCACTTCTTAGCTGTGCTTGCTTTCCATATAAGAAAGAAACAACATCTGGGATGCCCACAGCCATGCACACATGATTCTTCTAGGTCTGTGTCTACTGCTGCGGCTCGCACAGGTGTGTCTGAGCTAGTTCAGGCACTGCTCATCGCTCAGAGCTTGGCTCGAGCTGCAAAACCCACTTACAAGGAGCAGACCAAACAGTTGGACTTTCACCTCCTGCAGACCTTCACAGTCACGCTCATGTGATACCTCCAGCTACCTTGACTGCTTTATAAAAACAAGCTTGTATTTTGTGGGCTTTCTGTAATTACTAAAATGTTGGCCTGCTTCTGCCCCATCCCCTCACTTTTATGGCAGTTGTGGTAAAGAAACACATCTTGGTGATGCCTTTTATTGTTCTCTGCTCTTTTGAACAGAACAGCAGACTATGATTGCTTGTCTAATATTTATCTTTTAAAAAGTAAATTGTCTATATTGAATGCCATCTACTCAAAATCGTCGTAATCTGATCATTAGTAGAACTGCGCATGTATGTTATTTTGGAACTATATTTTGTTTAAAGCTGTATTTTCCTTTTGCCCTTAAGAGTAACTTATTAAAATCTAAAACATTTATTTGCAAATAGAAAATCAAAGCTAATGCTCTCTCTGTCTTCCTTTTGGTAAATTTCTAGAGTTATTACTGTAACATTTATTGCATCTTGATAACAAACAAACTTTTTTTTGTATGTGTGTCAAATGATTTGAGCCAATAGCTCTATAAATTAGCTTCAGTCAGTAAAAGGAGGGGTTATGGAAATGCTGTTCCCAGCTTCAGTAAGAAGTCTAGTCCCTAGAGGAGCCCTTCTCAGAAAAAAAAGAATTCAGGTAACGGCTTGTACGAATAGTGTTAAATGTAATGTCAAGAAAGACTCATAAACGCAGCATCTGAAAGGTCAATCACATTTGCATCTTAGGAAAGAACATTTGTGAGGAAGCCCCTAGATCAAAAGCAGTGGCACCCTTCTCTAGTAAAGCTATGATGCAAAATGAGGCAGGCCATGGTGCTTGTAAGTTTAGTTAATAAGTAAAAAAAAATGAAAGGAAACTGAGTTTTTATAATTTCCTCAAAGAAACTGGAGCTCGAGACATTAATCAAAACTGTATAGATAGTAGTACAATCCAAGAAAAATAGTCATAACCACAACATAAACAAAAGATAAAATAAGTTGAAACACACAATTAGATCCCTGTATTACATATTTGTTTGATCTTCACGATCTTGATATTGAGAGATGGGCCTGTGCATGCCTCACAATGTTCAACAAGGCCAAGTGCAAGGTCCTGGGCACTCCCAAGCACAAATACAGGCTGGGTTGAAAATGGATTGAGAGCAGCCCTGAGGAGAAGGACTTGGGGGTGTTGGTGGATGAGAAGCTCAACAGGACCGGCCAATGTCTTGGCTTGCAGCCCAGAAAGCCAACCATATCCTGGGCTGCATCAAAAGAAACATGACCAGCAGGTTGAGGGAGGTGATTCTCCCCCTCTGCTCTCGTGAGACCCCACCTGGAGTACTATGTTCAGCTCTGGGGTCCCCCACATAAGAAGGACATGGACTTACTGGAGTAAGTCCAGAGGAGGGCCACAAAGGTGATCAAAAGCCTGGAGCCCCTCTCCTGTGAGAACAGGCTGGGAGAGCTGGGGTTGCTCAGCCCTGAGGAGGCTCCGGGGAGACCTTATAGCGGCCTTCTAGTACCTAAAGGGGGCCTACGGGAAAGCTGGAGAGGGACATTTTATGAGGACATGTAGTGATAGGACAAGAGATAATGGCTTTGAACTGAAAGAGGGTGGATTTAGATGAGGTATTAGGAAGAAATTCTTGACTGTGAGGGCGGTGAGCCCCTGGCAGGGGTTTCCCAGAGCAGCTGTGGATGCCCCATCCCTGGCAGTGTTCCAGGCCAGGCTGGATGGAGCTTTGGGCAGCCTGGTCTGGTGGAAGGTGTCCCTGCCCATGGCAGGGGGGTTGGGACTAGATGATCTTTAAGGCCCCTTCCAACCCAAACCATTCTATGATTCTATGATTATCATTTTGTTTGTGTATTTGTCAAGATGAATTCTTGGAAACAGCAAAGTCTGTGCTTAAAAAGGCATATTATACAGCCTTTGGCATGGGGCATACCAGTCAGCTCTGCCGTACTACGGGTACAACTGAACTGCTTGGATTAGAGTGAGTCCATTTTACTGTTTACATGTCCATTTTGGTTATTTGGCTTTAAAAACTTCTTCCAAGACTCATGGACATGAAACTTGGATCATTTCAGTGATGTCGCATTCACGTCAATTTTAAATATTGGCAAGACGTAGTTTTATGTCAGGTGTGTGAGGCAGAAAATAGTTACTTCAGAGTCTGTGGGAAGATAATCCTTACATTTCCTCAAATCTGGTAGTAATCTGGTTAAAAAACGAAAGCACCTAATATTCAGAGGTATAATAAAACTGAAGCAGTGTCTGTGAGCCTTGAGACTTTGTTCTGTTCAGGGCATTTTATTTTAGTTTTGAAGTGAGGAGGAAGGGGTTGGAAAATTTCACCAATATTTTAATTAAAGTGCCACAACATGTAAATATTGTTTTTTGCTGCAGGGATTCTAAATGTCAGTGATTCCCCTTTGTACTTTTTTTTTTTTTAAACGAGGTAATCCACCCTTTAAATCCATCTTGTCATCTCCACTAGCACAAGGAAGAAAAAGGAAGCCATATGGCTACATTGTCTGTGCCTTTGTTTCTTTTTCTTTACAATTAAAATATCATCACTGAAGTGATAAGTTCTTACTGTAAACATTATGCCACAGTCTTCATAGACAGGTGTTGCTGAAATACTCTGAAATGAAATTTAGCATAGATAGAGTCCAAAAGAAATTGAAGAAATTTCTGGTCATCATTCTGAACCAGTAGACCTTTTTTCCTACAGAGATTTTTGTGCTTCTTTTAATTTGCCATCCCTGTAAAATCATGTTGATCCTGACAGTTTGCAATATCTGACAGATATTTTTGTTGATAATTTTAATTAAGAAATCAAATGAAATACTTGATCATTCATTTTAATGCAGTGTAATCCAATACACACATTAGCCAGCCACAACAGGCTACAAGCTCTCATTATTCTCCGAGAGTGTGTTGAAGGTAAGATGGGTCCGTTCTTTTCAGTCTGAATAATACATGTTTATGAAAGTCTAAAAATTACTCAGACTTCATATATATTCACTTGATGAACTGTGATGGTCTATGAAGTGAATAATACATCATCCAACTCCTCCATTTCTGCTGAAGAATTTCAGTACTACATACTGCAGCAGGACTGCAACTTTCATCCTAATAGTGAATAATTACACATATCAGACATCGTATACTGAAATACACACAGTTGGATAAATTAAATATGAGGGTTCTTCAACATCGTGGGTTATAAACAAGATCTATAACCTTACTGAGTGCAGCTGTGGCTCTAGATAAGTGGTGTAGGCACACATCAGAAGGTCTGCAGTAATGCTGATATTTTGTGTCTGTTGAATTTATCTGAATGAAAATCTTACAAAATAGAGTTTAAAACCTCCAACTGAACAGTACCAGTACCTGCAGGATTTGCCCCAGAAAGCTAGGATTCTCAGAAGTGTATGAATTTGTAAAAAACACATAGGTTAGCCATTTCTTAATACATTTTAAAATGTTAGCGCTTTCAGAACTAGTTTATATTTTATCTAAGGTTGTTCACCCTCATACTTCCAGTGTTAGCCAGGACATATCTTGCCAATACATGTCTGTCTATTCATGTGATTATAAAATCTTTCCTTTGCCATTTGCAGATAATCAGCATCGCTGTGATATGCATGCTATTCTCCACATGAGTTAACGGGAATGCTGTGAATACCACAGTAACATTTATAACTTATAATTCTAGATTGTGAAGTCTCTGTATTACTGGCCACTGATGATATTAAGTATTGCTCTTAATCCACTGGCTGCACACGGGAGGTTTGGGTTGGATTGTGGCATACTGAATGGCATGCTGTTAGATAGGGCTACAGCTGCAGAAACACTGTGTTTGTATTCTCAGTATTTGGTTCTGGCTTTATCTTGGCTGAGGATGATTCAGTAATACAGTACCTTTGTGGTTTTCCTTTTCTTATTCCTTTTAAATGAGAACACAACTACATTTTTAACACAATTTCACGTGTTCAGGGAGTGTTGTAATAGCCACGAAAATGTATCAGAGAGAAAAAAAACGGCAAAGATGTAGGTAAAAATACTTAAACTCGTGCTCCCCCAACAATGTTACCAAGGTAGTCTCATTCAGTATTGCACTTCTTCAGATTTGTATCTATGTAATTCATTAATAGGAGTGGCACACTTTTGAGCTTGACTTTCACAAACAAGGCAATCATATTTGTTGCTCTGAGAAGTTTTTTGTTTGTCTGTGTCCCACCGATGGTGTTGCATTTCTTATAGGGTAGAATGAAGCAAAGCTTGCATATCAAATATGAAAAGCATATAAATACGTATAAATGAATATATATTTCATATATGAAGTAATCTTTAGTTCAGGGCTGGTTATATGCAGCTTTTATTATTTTTGATCCCTAATGCTCACTATGGCATATAGGGTATTGCTGTCACTGTCAGTATTTTCATAAATACAGTAAATTCTAAAAGATCCTCAAAGATTAGCTGTTCATCTCCATTTCTTAATATTTTGTTATTACAGGCTTGGGTGTCATGGTCCAGTGATAAACCCCTCGACATCCTTTTGTATTGTCAACCCATCTTCTGTTCCTTCTTTCAAACGTGGATTAAGCTTTTTGACAGCTTTGAACACATCTTTTCCTTTTAGATCTTTCTAGTCTGTTTTCTTGTGTTTGGTTGTTATTATCATATGAGAGTTCATATCCTTTATTTGGTCCTAGCTTTTTGTCTCAGTTTCACTTCCCAGACCCATTTGTATTTCTGCTTTTACAAGTCTTCATGTCCTTCTCTCTTTCAGTACTTTCAGCACCTATTCTCTTTATCTTAAAACCACCAGAAATCAGCAGTCTACAAGATACTCCTACTCATTAAACTCCAGAAACCTGGTTGCTCAATTAACTGTCGATTGTTATTACGGTTGAATGCGTTCTTGAAATAGATACACCAGGGCCCATGTAGAAACCAGCACCATATTGTGACAACAGGATTTTCTTTTGTGAATAAGGGCTGAAACCAAGACCAATTTTTGTGTCGTTTCCTCATGTGTATTCTTATGTCCCAGTCTAACAACTTTCGTGCTGCTATCAAAATACAAAATTCAAAGAATATTTTTGATTTCAAAATCTGTTTTATTTTTACTTCATTTAAGCTTTTCACAAACAAGTACTGCTTACTTTCATGTGTATGTACTTTTTATTTCCCTTGTTTGGCTTTTTCATCTCATTCAGTAGGAATCAGACTGATTATCAACAAGTGCTTCCAAACCATGCCTTGCTGTGAATTTCAAGTAAATTCAGCAGTGTACATCCAGTTGTTCTGCATAACAACATTGTTGCATTTTCACCATTAAGAAAACTTTGTATTATGTCATTTTCTGTATGAGCTGCCTTGTTGCTTTAGGCGATCCCTAATTTTGTCTGATTTCATTCCATTTACTTCCAGGCAGAATTTACATTGACTTCTAGGTGCTGCAGTCAGACAGTCAGTTAATATAAGGTGTTTTCCTTGTTAGGGATTTTTGCAAATTGTTTTTACATTTGGTATTTTAGGGACTTCACACAATTGTGTTACTTTTTTGGTTTGAGTTTGCTAGACATCCCAGTTGAGATCTTTTGTGTTTTAGTTTCAGTGAGCAGGTTCTGTGATTCTTAATCTGAAGGACCTTACCTTTAAAAGTATGTAATGCAAGACTCATATCCTCTGGTCACATCCTGTAGTTTAGCCCCAGAAAGAAAGCGATCTTCTTGGACTCATCACTCCTGACTAAACAATATTTTTCTTGCTTGGAAAATGTGGTTTTTATTATCTTCATAAGTGCTTCTTGTCTTTTTTTGTGTGCCATTCCAAACTATGGGAAAGTCTCTCACAAGCTCTTGATTTAAGTCTTCTTGCAGAGGATCTCATTCCTCATGTAAATAATTTGTGGTTGGAATAAGAGCTTGATTGATGTTTATGTTTTGGAAATTTTAACAGTTAGCTGGCAATCTGGTCATTTATGTCACTGAATTCCATTTTTGGAAAGTCATGTGTACCAAAATATCAGCTCCACATCTTTTAATTTTTAATACTAACTACCACGGTAAAAGCTTAATTCAAGGTTATGATCCCCTTGCAGCAGATGTTACCTTAAACAGCAAACAGGACAACTGAACACAAAGTGTAAGACATGAATGCAACAAACCCCTTCTTTTGCTACATTTGGAGTCTGGCTGGGTTTTGTCCTGCAGGTTTCGCAGGAAGAGTAAATTAGACTTTTAATTTTTCACCTTTGGTTTTCCTGAGCTTTCAAGCGATGTGTGCTGCTGCCGCCTCTGTCCCTGACTGAACTGGCACTGTGCCTGCAAGTCTAAAACCCTCCAAGGGATGAGAGAAGTGTGTACACAATTATATTTGTCATCTCCAGAATCGTACAAGCCAAGTGATATTGAGAATTTTCCCATTTTCAGCATCAGGTCTGAAGTCCTCTATCGAGTTGATTAAACCAATGTAAATAGTTAGCTGTTTTGCAGAATCTTGCACACGCCCCCCCATCATTCTACACTCGAGAGGTGTGACATTCTGCCTACAAAAATCCATTTTATTTTCATCCCGTACTTCAGTGACAAACAGAAGAGCTGGGGAGATCCACTCAGCTGCCTGTCAGATGGGGAGATTCAATCCACCCCGTCGGCGTCTGCAGATTCATGTGCTAGAAACTGCATCTGTGGAACAGCGTGCAGGGGCTGCAATTCCCTACTCTCTGTGTAGCTGAAACAGCCCCTGTTATTTCCACCTTTGTTAGCTATGTGCAATATTAAATGTCATCTTTTAACTGTTTTTCAGTTTCTGTAACCTATTGTATATAAACAGTACTACATGTATATGTATGGTAATGTACAAAACGATTTGCAAAACCTAATGATTCAGTGAGTCAAGCTTTTTCTTAAAAGTACTACTTTTTGACCAAGTTAGAAAATAATAACTTTAAGATACAACAGTTAATATATTTAGTGACAATTAGTATTCACAGACTGGGTATGTGTACTTCTGTTCTGATTGTTGTCTGAGTTTGAAACATGACATTTATTTTCAAGCAATCTCTCTAAAAAGTTTCAAACTGTATCTCATGTAATAAATCAAGTTATTTTATTTTGATAGAATTCTGTCACACAGGCAATGAACTTAGCTTTATGTGAGGTCTGGGTTTTTTTGATTTTTATTTTATTTCTCTGCTATTACTTTGAAAAATAGTTAATCAGTTTTTAATTATATTGAGAAAGAGCAGCTTTTCATCTGTTGAGATTCTGTATGCAAAATTTGAGGCCAAAGTGAGTTTTCTTTTTGTATTGTCTGATCTTGTGTCTTTGAAGTCCGTGTGGAAGGGATCTTGCTGATTTCAGAGTTCTTAGGCTCAGGCCCAGAGGTTAAACACTTTAAAAAAAGGGAGGGGGGGGGGAACTGTCAAAATGTGATTGAAATATATGGGTAAATTATGAGCCTCAGCTCCAGTGAGGGTGTTTGGCAGCATATGTATTTAGGGGCTTAACCTAAAGTAAAGATTCTGTTTCTAAAGCTCGTGCAGCTACAGTTGCCAACATGAGCTCAGATGCAGGAAAGCATAGCCCTGAACCTGGAGGAACACCCCTTTATTTTTCTGTGAACAGCTTATTTGATCACTGAAATGACATCTTGGCTTTTATCTCTGCTTGTGGGTAGCCATTCTGTTTTCACAGGGCAGAAGTGCCAAACCCGGGCCGTTGCCCTCTTTCTGCTTCCTTTTCATAAACATAATGACAAAGGATGCAGTGTGGGTCTCGCAAAGCCAGCCTTGAAAGCATGGAAACTGTTGTATAGAGTTGACTTGAAACGCTGTAAAACAGAAGTAAAGCAAACTAGTCCCAGCTTGGCTTAAGATGAGACATTCAAGCCCTAAACATTGATCTGGTCTATGTGACAGTCATGAACTACAGCCACGGCATCTGTTTTGTTTCGAGTAAAGAAAAATTTCATGTGTTTTTTTTTGTCTGAGCAGTAAGTAAAGGGAAAAGGTATTTCTCGAAGCCTTGTTCTCCACAAGCAAGCATTGCTTATGATGCTCTTTCTTTTTCCCTCCACACTCCCTCCTCCTGCAGAATCACATCGGGAATTCCTTCACAGGCCTGCGTCTGGATACGTGCCAGAGGAGATCTGGAAGAAAGCTGGTAAGAACTGTTTAAAAACACCAGCTTAGTTTTCTGGCAGCTGTGTGCAGTTGTTAATGCACTGATGTGAGGAATGGGGCGGGGGGCGGGGAGGCTTACTAGTAACAAGAAGAAATTGTGTTTAGTAATCTTAAACTGGAACTGATCAGGACATGAAATAATCTTTATAATAGAGGCATCTGCTGCTATAGTTCAGGGGATATCATTACTTCCATTAAGGACTCTGTTTTCAGGGGTTATAATGGTTTCAGGCTGAAACTTGATATGTTAGAGTTTCAGTCTATTAGCAATTAAAAAAAAAGTTTGTGTGGGATTTTTTATTTTTTTTTATTTTATTTTATTTTTTTATTTTAGCTTTAAGGTTCTTCCCTAGTTAAAGTAAGAATTCCCAAAGGAGGGGAAAAGAACTAAGTATATCTGTTAAAGAAAACCCTTCTGCGATGCAATGTACCAAGTCTTAATTTTCAAAAGATTTTGTGCCTGTCAGCCCCTGGTGAAGTCTGTGCTCATAAACCTGCAAAGTTTTCAATGAAGTAAGCAGGATCGCATCTCTGCAGCAGCTCTGGGTGGTTGTACGGGCATTGACAGTGTCTTCCCCAAGCTTGGGAAGCACCATGGGTGGACATTGTGGTTGTGCAGAGTTTTCTTCAACACCTTGAAACTCTTCCTGAGCACAGGAGTTTCTGGTAAGGATCCCATGGCCGTGCTGGAGCTAAGCCTTTGCTCTTAGCACATTGATATCAGAGCTTCCTCGTTTTCACAGGGGCCGGTAGCTCTTGAACTCCAGTGAAGTAGTTGAGCTTGTATGTATATACTCATACCCCTGTTCTTTTGAACACCTGTATAACCGTGAAGTCTACAGCAGCTGTCTGAGCAGGAGTTAATGATTAAATGGGAAATATGCAGCAGTTTTGATGCTTTGTGATAAAATCTCCCATAACCACTTGCTGCTTTAAACTAGATTTTTAAACTAGTATTTTAAACTAGACACAGAACATAATGTGTAGAAATGTTATGCCAGCATATCGTTGCATCAGACAAGAAGTTGTGGTTTTTGTGTGATGTGGGTTTATCATGTGAAGTCTACATTTGTCAGTATGTTAATACTTTTGGAACCATTGTGTTTCCTATGAAAAACAAAACAATTACATATTTTTCTTTTGTCCAAGGAAAGTATAGCCTTTGTAACTCAATGTCTAAAAGTATTTTTATAGTTTGCTTTGCTGTATTTATGTTAACACCTTAAATGAAAACTAAGAAGAAAAAAAATAGCCCCAGGAAATCTCAGTAAGAGCAGCATTATTCAGTTGAGTTTCAGGAGCTTTATTCCTCTTGCAAAATCGAGATTTTTATGTCATTTGACATGTCAGGTCATTTATGACTCCTAGATGTAGTACAGTAAAACAAAAAAAAGTTTCTTCCTAAGCTAACAACACAAATTAATCGAAGATTTTGGCTCGAGTTGTAAAATTGGAGGTACATTTACATTGCATATATCCACAAATGGTGCACACAGGAGCTGTGATGTGTCATCTTGTGGCCGTAATCGGTTCCTTTGAAACAAGGTTTTTCCTTTGGTCCCATTTCCAGTCTCTCTTTTCATGCTGATGTGGGTTTAAATCGGATTCCTTGTATTAATTGAGCATGCCTGCAAATTGGAGAATAAACAAAGTCTGACTCTACAGGATGCATACCTGTATGTTACTAAGAGTAGTAAAACATAACAAAGCATACTGCTTTTCGTAAATCACAGACCTGCGTTTTCAGGAGGGTGCACTGAAGCTGGAGGTCTCCACAACTTAATGGTCAGTTCAAAGCAGTAAAGGTCCAATTCAGCTCTGTAAGAATAGGTCTCTACTGCCATTTGGAGATGCTCTGTAGTTCCCTGGCTGGGCTGCAACTGCCAGTCAAGAAGGCTGCAAGTCTCACAAGTCATTTCTGCTGGCTCAGTGTGGATATCTTGGTATCTCAACTGTCCATAAAGAGCAATATATAGACAGCCAAATCAAGTGTAAGAGTCTGATTGGGATGCTGAATCCATTGAACTGAAATAATTTGGCATAAAAGCAGTTAATAAGCAACCTCAAAAGCACGTGAAAAAAGGATTCACTTTAAACTTTTGGAGACTGATAGACTCCAGCGCAGTTCTTGAAATGTATGAAGTTAGGTATGTGCTTTTGTGATTGTTGGCGCAAGCACGCAGTATGCAGCACCTTGTGAATTAAAGCCGCGTGGGCCCAATTCAGTTTCATACATCAGCAGAAAGGAGTCATCAGTGCCCTGATTCATCTCATTGAACTACAGATATGTAGACAGAGAGTCCAAGCCAAGTTCTTCATGTCCCTCAGTAGTCCGGAGAGAGGCAGGCATGTGAAGAGGGTCAGTCAGTTCATAGGTTGGATGACTCGCTGTCTGGAAATACCTATTGCTTAAATACTGAGGGAGCCCCAGGCCCGCTGTGGGCTGCTGCCTTAGCTTCTTTCTGTGTCATGAGGAAACTGCCTTCCAGCTATCCCCTGGCACTTAGCAAGGCCTGCTGTTCATGGCAGTCCAGGTGGAAGCTGGTATGCAATGACCGTACTTTGTCAGGCAAAGACAGCAAGGCCCCTGCACATTCTCCAGGGTAGTCCTGAGAAAGAGATGGCACATTTTGGCGCATGAAGCTGAGAGAACTCATGGCACCAACTGCTGGTGGCCGCCTTTGGAGGGTCAGCCTGGGAGTGAGACGGTGCAAGACATCGTGGTGGCACAGGACTGCACCCCTCCCCACCACCTTTCTTTTCTCACCATCTGGGCTGAGTGGGCCCGTGATGGGAGGGAGGTGACCGGGAGCTGGCTGGTGAATCAGGGTGATATACATCAGTGAATGATAAATTGAGTATCTCTCCTGAGTCAACTCCGAGGACCTCTGGCCATGCTGAGTGATGCCTGTGCCACAAAGGCTATTTGCTCCCTGGAGCCTCTCTTGTGAGTTAGCACTGCTCAAAGGGAAGGGAGATTTCAGTTGTGTTCCTAAAAGAGCAGAGTGAATTTATACCGAGAAAGATCAGCATTAGTGGGAAAATGGAGGATGCAGATACATGCATCTTAGATACATGGTTTTAAAAACTTCCCAATTTATGTTTTCTGATATTGGAATCTAATCACTCTTCCTTTCTCTGGAAATTCAGGGAAAGGAAGAGTGCCGATATCATTCTTGGTCTTCATAGTTCAGCGTTGTCAGGGCAAATAAAATTTCCTTCACCATCACCCATAACTTTTCTTGCACACATCTTACAGCTTTTATTGTTACTGAAACTATGAAGCCTGCATTCTATGACTATAAAATATCTGTGGGCACTGGAAATATTTATTTTGAGAAGATGTGCAGAAAATCAGTGGTATGAAATTTTGTCTAGTATATTTGGGTGTTCATGGGTTCATAATATATTGAAATATCATGGTGCATTGTGACCAAAAACCTTGACGTACTTTAGCTATTTGTTTTCACACTTAGTATAGCACAACACAAATTCTGTTGTCAAAAAGTTGATGGAAATACTGAAGTCCAGTCCATAGTTTATGCCAGTTAAAAGGCATCAGTCAGGCACATGGCCTTGTAAGCACTTTTAGCATCTTCACATTCTTAGAAGCTTTGCCAAAAAAGCTTAAACAATATAGTTAGAATATAAGGCTCAATTTCTGTATTTGGACTGAAAACAAGAAGATTATGTCGAGTGAAAAGCTATAAAATTAGAACTCTTTGTAAAATGTTGGACTATTGTGCTTCTGTTTAATACAGTAGTTTAAACTGGCATTTCTAACCACTGCAAACACCTAATGTAAAACTAAATTTATTTGATGTAATGAAAGTGCATCATGCCATACAAAGATAATTTCCATTGGTAGCAAATATCAGCAAGAATACAGACTTTTCTCAAAAAAATCCACTTTGTTAGTAACTGCAGTTCATAGGCACAAAATGTCTGTATTTAAGTTGCCTCATTTTTATGAAAATGGTAATAAAATTGCATCTGTATGTTTGCCTGTGTATATTTCTTTTCTCACGATCAGTGAATGTTTGCAGTTGGTAATAAATATTCAAGCACCTTGCAAATGTCCTACCAATTCCCTTTGCTGATCTGTGTGCGCCTGTGGGACTAGAATAGGAATGCATAATTTAAATATAAATTGCCTGATTTGCATATAGAATTAGTCTAGCTGCAGCTTTGATCGTAAGCAAAAATTATTGTCCTGTATTGCCACTTAGATAGAATTTTAATTCACCTTGAATATTCAAAGTAAATTAAGCCTTGGCTGTATGGTTGAAGGGTATGATTTTTTCCTCTCCTGAGGCTTTCCCCTAAACAACATTTATGGTAGGGTAATATACGGGCATATTTTCAGCCTCATAAAAATAAAGGCATAAGTTTTATCTCTAAATTCCGCCCCTCTTGAAAACTTCAGTAGAAGCATCTCTCGCAGGCATGCACGTACATAACACAAACACACACCCCACAGAGTTACAGAACTCTTCTTTCATTGTAATTAATTCAATTTTAATCTGAGTACGTGGCTTGAAGTTAAGTCTTTATTTTAATTTGCTTAATAACTGAAAATGGAGATTTCACGTAGTCCTTATTTTTTCAAATAACAAGTGCAGAGCTATGAGACATAGCTTAAGAGAGTTATTGACTTAGTATCTGTACGCAAGAGTTAGGTCTAAGTGCGTATGCATGCACACAAATAAGTGGGTGAAATACGTGGACTAAAACTCAAACCCATAGCACAGTTGTAATACTTAGATTTTAATCTATAGTAAAACATTTTTATTAGAAATCTATGTTTTTAATTAAACAGAACATTTAATTAAGGTGGTTTTTAAGTGGATGAAACAATTAAGCGCAAACACTTGAAGGAAACATGTCATAATTAGTTTTAATAGAGTGTTAATTGGTACTAGGTTTGCCAAGTTAATAATTACAGCTTATTAAATTTTCAATTAATCATTGTCATTTTGCTTTGAATAAAGATGAAAATTAGATAAACTAATTCGGGGGGAGGATGGTTTCCTTGTTAATTAGAGCAGTTAATTAAAAAATAAAAAAGAAATTACTTGTTTTAGTTGTCAATTAAAAGACTGTTCATTAGTAAAATCTTTGCACTCTTCCTGCATCAAAACCCAAATACTTAATTTGTGACAATCCATGTTTTCTGGAATAAAAGATATGACACTAGTATATGCCAACGAAGTGGCTCGTACTGACTTAGAAGAAGGATGAAAGTTTGAACGTAACGAAGCGGCGTGCCCTTGCTCAGTGTTAATTGTGCGCTGAAGCCTTGCTGGCTCCGGTGTGCTCGAGCGCTCGGCGGAGCCAGGAAGTCGAGTCTTCACAGTGTAAACATGGATTCGAAGAAGAGATCAAGAGGTCAAATGAATGTTCATAAACAAATTGTAATTATGCCTCATAAAATCCTGTGTCTAGGAAAAGATATTAGACCAGTGATAGAAAATTTTTAAAACAAACTCTTGGGGTTTTTTGAACTTCATGTCTTTATTCGTTAACATATGGGAAAAAAATTGTCAATGACTATAAATCCTGTCTTAATTTCCAGAGCCTAAAGATACTTTTTTTTGAAAAAGTCTGTGATACTTAAATAATAATTCTTGCCAAACATAATTCATAAATCTGGTGTGCTGCAAAACCAGTTTTCCAAATAAAATGTTCAAAAAGATTACAAAAATAACACGCCAGAGATCGGAAATGTCTGTACGTAAAGGTAGTCCTGACTGTGAATCAAAATAGCAAGAATCACCACAGGCATTAGAGATTTTGGTGATGGGGAGGAAGCACCTGGGTGGTCTTAAAGAGTCTTGAGGAGACAGGTTCCTCTGTATCCTTCTAGTCAGAAATGAAGACTCTCAATATAACCGAGTATCTGCTGCATTTCATGCATCGGTAGCCCTGGGCCAAATGCCCTGTGCTGATGAGGATTTCTTGCCTCCTTTGCAGAGGAAGCTGTCAATGAAGTAAAGCGTCAGGCGATGGCGGAGTTGCAGAAGGCAGTGTCAGAGGCAGAGCGGAAAGCTCACGACATGATCACTTCAGAGAGAGCCAAGATGGAGCGCACTGTTGCCGAAGCCAAGCGCCAGGCTGCAGAGGATGCACTAGCTGTTATCAATCAGCAGGAGGATTCAAGCGAGGTAAGGTCTTCCCTGGACAGGCATCACCTGCAGCTGTAAACTGTAATATAAATATCTGAGCTAACTTTAATCTGGCACAGGCTATTCGTGTGACATCAGAGTTCAGTGCCGCTATTGACTGTTTACACAGTTGCTTTGGGTGTGTATTGCAGATGCATGCCCAGGTCTGAATTTTCTTGGCTGTGTTGTAATCTGAGGCCACAGTAGTGAATTTGAGCTGTGTTCTCACCATTTAACTGCTGTTCAGGTTACATATAACGCACATGTTTCTGTTCTCATTTAGCTTTTCAGTAGCTTTATTTTAGAGCTCTTCAAACCACTATATTGAATAGATAACAAGATTGCTTGATGAAAAATATTTCACACTGAAATCTAATTTGAACAAAGAAATGATTCATTTAAGAGATTGTAGAGCAAGGTGGCTAAAAGCTTATCTGGTGAAAGTGTTGGATGTAGAAGCAATTAGCAGAAGGTGATGGTTCCTGTAGGACAGTATATGAATGTAGATTTGCAAGTGTTTCCTTATTTTGAATATGTTGCTTTGGCTGCAGGGAATATTTGAGAGTTGAGGAGTGGGCAAACAGCATTTGGAAGGAGGAAAAAGAGAGTGAAAGAGCAACAAAGAGTAAACCAAGAATAAGTATGTTAAACCTCAGTTTACTTTCAGACCTGAGAGTGGAAGCCTTGAAGTTGCTGTGGTATGGGGCACCCAGCAGCATGACTAGCTGGAAGCTGGGAGTGAAAGAGCAGTGTGTGTTTGGTCAGTGCCTCAGCAGTCTTGATAGCAATTAAATTTTACGTCCATTTTAGAAAAACAATGTTTTAGGTTTAAACTGCCCTTAAAAACAGCGCATGTTTTTAAAAACAGACATGACAAAGAAATGACATCAGTTAAAAGTTATTTGTGTATAATAATCATCTCTCAAGGCCGCTGAAATGAAAGAACATTACTTTCAGGAAGTATTTATTGGTCTTGTACTAAGATCTTGGCTGCAGTAAACCCACTTTTTAATATAAATTCTAAATGGCAGGGAGTTGGAAAAAAAGAGTAGGTAGTGGTACCTGTCGTGGGGGGATGTATATTTGTGTATGCTAGTGTCAAAGCCCTCTGATGGGCTCAGTGGAGCAGTGTTGTAGAAGAGTCACTTAAGCTGAAAGATGCAGATGAGCTAGCTGCAGCATGCTGAGAAGACTGGCAAAAATCGCAAGCAGATAAAGTCAGTGACATGCTGCAGTATGCATCCATAATTTGAGGGAGCGTAAGATTTTAATTCATACCAGGCTTCTCTGGAGATGAAAGACCACTGTGGGATCATTGAATGCCCAGAGTTTCTCCTTAATGTGTAGCAGATGAGTAACAAGGAGACAAAAGGAATTGATTTTCAGCATCTGAAAGTTTCTGAGGAAGAAAGGAACTAGGGGAAGTGTATGTACCCTTTAAGTACTAACTGTTCCATTGTAGATTAAATGAGACATAAATTCAATTTATTGGCATTTTGTATCCGAGATACTCAAGGACATTTTTCCCAGACTATGTTCATAGAAAGGGCATTTTTCTGACTTAGCATCATTAAAGAGCTGTCGTTTTGTGTGTGCGTGTATACAAGAGACTCCTATTGTTAAAACCAAAATTCCAAAGGTAAATGCCTTTGGAGGAAACAGCAAATTAAATCTGTTCAGTGAACTGATATAGTGTAGGCAGGACAGAGGAAGTATTTATGTGCCAATACATAACAGCCCATTCTTCCACAAGCAAATGTACATCCAAAGGAATGTGTGGAGAGTTTGTGTGCTGTAATTAACTTCTGAGTAGTCATAGTTCTGCAAAAAGCTGTATAACGACAGACATGTTCAGCAGAATTGCTTACAAGGTTGTTTGCTTATTAGAAGCAAGACTTTTAAAAAAAGGCAAATAATTATTTTAATTGCGTTCTAATGAAAGATGGCTCATGGGGTTATGGGTGTTCTCAGGGCTGTGCTTCCTCAAGGAGGATACAAGCCTCCTGGACCTGGAAATGAAGTGTAGTGTCCTGGTCCTCCAGCTTTCATTGCTGTGGTCGTAAGTGGCACACCAGGGTGGCTGATTTGCGGTGAAGAATGCAACTATTAGTAAACACGTAGACAGAAGTCAAGTTTGCTAAGTTTTTGTTTACAGGTGCTTGATTAACTGTGAAGGAAGATGACAGTGAAGCTTATTTGAGAGTTAGACGTGTCTATTAAGATTTTATAATGAGTTCTTCTTCGGCTACAGTTAGGGCAACACTTCTCACAATTACCTGTTAACTCAGGTTGTTCTTTTTTTCGGATAACTCCTTAAAGAATGGACTAGACTTTTCCTTCATCTTTAAGGACAGGAGATAAGTTTGTCAGTGTTTGAAGAGTGTTTCTTTAGGGATGAGACCTTGTGTTTATTGGAGTTGAGGAATAAAACTTCACATTTACTTTGGTTTTCATTATTTCTTCAATCTCTCTGTAAATGTCCCTCCTCATTTGTCTAGGTTGTAAGTCTCCATAAACTTTTCTCTGTTTACAGCTTTCAGCAGAACACTTCCAGCAATGCAGAGTCCTGTGTACTAAAGGCACTGGAGTAATATTTCCAGGGCTGGAATATTTCCAGTTCCAAATATGAGAATGCTGAAGAGAGCTTCTGCAGTCTTACAGGTCTAGAGGAAGGCTGAGCATCACTCCTCATTTCTTATCCTTGGCGGGACATTACACCAAGGCCTGCAAGACAACTCAGTATAGGCTGCTATATAATCTCCGTGCAGTTCCCAACAGAAACTATTTCTCCCACGGGTGTCATTTGTTCTTTTGGCTGTTGAAACTATGAATGGAGATGGGAATTTGGCACCAGATTTCTAATGCATCAAATATAATTTTTGTCTGATATGGCCACTCCCTGTCTATTGGCAAGGCTTCTCCCTAACGGCTCTTCATTTGTTATTCAGTAAAATGCAACCTGGACCTAGCTGAAGCTTCTTAAAGCTACTCTGGTGTGAGAACTTTGTGGCATGATTTTTATTGCAGTCTTCTCCAAAGTGATAACTAAGACTCAAGATTTTTGGAATTACTGTAATTTTAAGGTAATATGTAGTCTCCTCATCCAAGACCTTTCATAGGTCTCAAAAAGAGTAGATTGTGGGGTTTTTTTGGTTGGGTTGGTTTTTTTTTTGAGGGTGTGTGTGTGTATATTCTTTTTTCTGGTTCTGTTGGGTTTTGGTTGGTTGGTTTTTTTTGGTGTGGGGTTTTTTTTTTTTGTTTTGTTTTGTTTTGTTTTGGGTTTTTTTGGTTTGTGTGTCTGTGTGGTTTGTTTTGCTTTTTTTTTTTTTTAACCCAGAAAAAAGAAGTATCATCCCTTTAATGCAAGATTGCAAGAAAACAGTGAAATTGGGCATGTTGAGCTGACTGGAGTAAAGAGAGCTGAGGACAGTGAGAGGACTAATAGGGGAGGTGTGATATTTGGAAGCATCTTGACTTTTAAGACGTGGTCTGCAGTGTTTTGCAAAATAATCACATTACATAGTATTGTTTTGATTTCTGACCTGATCCCTTGTTGAACTATTGTTCTTTGCTTATGTTTGAATTGTTCAATATGATCTAACTGGCAGCGCCACTGCTTCAATATTTGCTTTCTAAAGATTTGCAGTTTCTTTGCATGAGCCCTTGCAACTGACCAGGACATAGTAACTATTTTCCATTATTCTAATGAGAGATGGTTGAAGCTAACAGAGCACAGTGCTGTTGGAAAGCAAAAGGACAGGAGAAGATCTACCTGTCAGCATGGCTGTTCCTGAACCACAAATTATTTCTTTAGCAGTTCCTTACGGTTGCTTGACAAAAGATGACCCATTCTTCAGTAGTTGACTTGGCTAAGTACAGAAACATGTGTGAGCAGCCTACTCTTTAATGACTGCTGTGCTTGCTTTGGCTGCAATGTACTGTTGTGCAAATCAATTTTAATAGCAAGGGTGAACAGCTTAGCAAAGAGACTGGCTGCCCAGATTGTAGAAGTGGGTGTGTGTGCTGGAATCATCAAAACATCTGTCTTTCTGCTCTGGTTTAAAACACCACTGAAAAATCTGACACTCAGGGTTCTTCCTCACTTTTGCCTAGGGTGGGGGCTGGGGACGGGGAAGGAACACAAATGTTTCAGTTCTCTCTACTTAAAGCAGATGCTCACATCTGCTCAGATAAAACAAGTGTGTAACTGGTCCAACTCTGCTTTTAAGAGATGTGTAATGCTGGGGCTTGTTTATATTGCAGCAGTTTATGTAGTTTATGTTGTATGTGAATATCACACTTACCTGACATTTTGAAGACAGCTGGGCTCAGTCTCTGCTGACCAATCCATTGAGACCAGGACTGTGCCAGCAAACCTGACTCAGAGCATCAGATGCTGTGATTCAGGCAAGCCTCATTTTTAGGTTGGTATTAAATTTAATGCCTATGTCAGCTAATGTTTAATTTTTTTGGCTCGGCATTTCTCTAGAAGTAGGATATCATCCCCTGCAGTGTTGGGTGGTACAGAGGTGCCAGAGCCATGTGTTCTGTGCAGGATCAGTCCAGATGTGATGTGAACATTGGCACTGTTCTACTAAGCTAAGCCTGGCTAGCCAGCTTGCATGTCTCATCCGTATGCTTCTTGGCACTTCTGTTTTCAGGATTTCACTTCTCTCATGCTGACTTGTATGAACATAGACATACTTCACACAATAACAGTGGATTGGGCGAGCCTGGAGTATTCAGTGATAGGTGCAACTTTACTGGAAGCATCTACAGATTTGAGTATCTTTGTATGGAGCACTGCATTTTGATGCAGTGTGGGAATTTCCACAGTACCAATGTGCTTCCCTTTCTAACAGGTCTTGGATAGAATTTTCATCAACAGCTTTCTGGTTTTTTACACTGGTGTTCAGTGGCTCATACAGTCCTCATTTACACCACTGTGGTTTCAGAGATTTCTAGATGTTCATTCTTCATACCCAGCCATGCTTCCTTTCCTGCTAAACTGGGGAAAACCAGAACTTGTTGAAGATGACAGAGCAGCGTTTGACACTGTATTATGGCATTTCAGAGTTCATCGTCTCTTTGACATGTCACTCCATTTGTGTTTTTTTTTTTTTTTTTCGCTCTCTAAGCAAGCTCTATGTTGAGTTTCAGCTGTAGGTGTCAGGGGGAAGAAAATACTTAATTGTGGTTGAATATGTCAAAGATGAAAGTGACAGGATGGGCAAAATTATTGATGAGTCTGTGCCCTGGTACTGGAGACCACAGAAACAGGGACCATTTGTTTTTAAGAGTTTTCATGATGGCAAGCAGAAGTTTCTGAGTTCTGTTGTTTGAAAGTGGAAGCTTAAGTCCATGAGAATTAAGTCTGACCTAAGATAAGGATCTGACCTAAGACTGATGTTCCTTGTCAGTTGAAAGAGGAGGATGAAATATGATCGGTGGCATAAATTTGGAGCGAGATTCCCATCTGGTGTAATTTAGCCCAATTTCATTGAATTAATCCGTTTTCAAGGTAGTGAAGTTAAATTAAATTATGTAGTCTGAGAATCTGGCCCTTTGCATAACCTCACTGTTTCACATGAAAATCAGTGCAGAGTTAAACTGTAATCCAGTCCCTCCTCATAGTTTTAGCTACATCTGGAACTCCCTAAAGCACGAGCTAGAAATGCAGTGTAGTAGGTCACTACCTAAAGACAGAGAAGATAGACCAGGAGAGGTTTTGCGAGATCTGCTACTCCCTTTATCAACACATGATCAACTCCAGCTGTGTCGTTCCTCTAAGGTACCTGCTTTTCCTGTGCTTCAGGGATGGAGGTTCTCCAGCGCCTCTAGGCAATTTGTGCTTGTCCTTAAAAAGATGTCTCCTAACATCTCTTCCCAGCTTTTCTTGCAAATGCTTGATACCGTTACTTCTGTTCATCTATGTAGACATGGTCATTGCCTGTTCCACTGCAGTGGCCTCCAAGACATTTGGGTGTCACCATCCCCTCTCAGGCTACCATCTCTCCTCAAGTTAAATAGTCTGAATTTGTTCAGTCTCTTCTCATAGCTTGTGTTTGACTTTTGATTATTCTGGCTGCCTTTCTCTGGGCTCTTTCCAAGTCTTATTTGTCTTATTTGATTTGCTGTATTTGAAGCGCATCATCCCAACTTGGACAGTACTCCAGGCTGTGTCTTGCCAGTGCTAGGAAATGGAGAGCCTTAAACTGGATGAAAAGTAGTTCATAGTATTCTCACACACCTTTGTATGACGATGCCACCTTGTCACCAAAATGACATTGTAGTCCCCTGTTATCTGAGATGCTGTCTACACCGTTCAGCCAGTGTGCTCCTTTTTGCTGGTACCTGCTAGAGCTTCCCAGGAGGGAAGATGCCTTGAGCATGTTCGGTTCCATAGTGAGCTCAAGCTCTGTCCATGATATCTGGATCAACTGGTAATACACGAGCAGGGGCATATGAAGCACAGTGCAGGCTTTTAGCTGGCATCTCGTGCCTTGCTTTTTTTTCAGTAGAATTTGGGCTCTGGAGCCATCAGCCAGCAATGTAAAGAGAACGCATCTGTTTTCAAAGGTTGCAGTGCCTGACCCTGATCGTTAGTGCTGGTTTTCACTACTTGCACATGGGAAGGAGCAATGAATGGCCACAACGGTGAGGGCTGTGTAGGAGAGGGAGTTCTGCACGTCAAATCCAGTTACTGTTGCACTGCAAGCTCCCCGTGGCATGTGTGCTTGTTTATGCTAATTTGCACTGTAGTAATTTTTAAATGCAGTAAGTTGTTGCATAAATGTGAGCTGTAAAATTTATTTTGAAATTCTTGTATTTTATGTGCTTTTATTCCCACAATTACACTAAAGCTGTAATGACCTGTTAAATTAGAAATAATATGTCCAATGGGCAAAACCACATACCAGACAATGTAGGGCACATTAAGTAATCATGTAAGGAGCCAGCTTAGAGCTTTGTCACTTCATTAAAATCTCGTACTTTTGTATCACTTTTCATGTTCTGTACAGGCTGATAGTTAATTAATGACTATTTTAATAAGAAAGTTGAACCAATACTGCTAAAATTAAATGACTGTTTTCTGACATCAATACAAGTCTTGTGGTAAGATACTGAAATATTGTATGATGGCTGTGGTCACATCTGGAGGCAGTTCTGACTGTGCAGATAAGCCTTCCCCAAAAAAGGAAACAAAATGAAGATTCCCCAGAAGTCAGCCTGTATTAACTAAACAGCTATTTGAATAGATCAAGTTTGACATCCTTGTAATAATTACAGCACAATTAAAGCACACACTTCAATGTTGCAATTGGATCTGCACGAGGGAGGGATTCCTGCACCTGGGCAGGTGCTGGCTGACTTCAGCATTATTGCATGTGGGGAAAAGTGTCTTTTCAGAAAAGGCTGCGTGGGGACATTTTGTACATGTGTATTTGTTTTCAGATGAGGGAGATAAAGGGAAATATCAGCTAAACCCAGGGCTGGCAATTTAGCTGGAAATGGATAGCTAAGAGGTCAGCAGGCATGGCAGTAGGTGGAAATACAGTGCAAGCATGGCTGGAGCAGAATTACACTCTGTTTTTATGATCACAGTATAAGCATCAAGCTGGCAAAATGAAATTTTCAAAAGGACGATGCGACTGTTGAGATACATTAGTATAGCAAAAGAAGAAGCCAGGTGTATCACAGTCGGTCCTCCTTCTGGTCGGTAGGATGAGGCATTGTGTCTCTTTGAAACGCAAATACAAACTTGCCAGGTCATTTTGATGTAGTGTAAATA
Organism: Falco punctatus; assembly: GCF_963210335.1. NCBI lineage: Eukaryota > Metazoa > Chordata > Aves > Falconiformes > Falconidae > Falco > Falco punctatus. Next base: position 32,509,965 of record NC_137582.1, read on the forward strand.
CCTCTGTGCCTGCACATGTTCATGTACAGTATTCTAAATTACTTACAGTTATTTTTCATTGTGGGGAGATAAAAGATCTTTTAAAGAAAAGGTGTTAAAGAACAGCACAGCTATTCATTTCCAAAGGTAATTTTACCTCTCCAGCACTGGACAGAGTTTGAGCAGAATGAATCTGAAACAATGAATACTGAATCAAAACCAGGTGATGCCAGACAAGGAGTCTGAATTCCTGACATTTAACTACCAGAAACATCTGTTTCTGTGTGTTGGTAATTCTGCTTTTTTTTAAAAGTGTTTTTAAAGATGGGAACAATTTTATGAATTAAAAAAAAAAAAGTCCCCAACACATGTATCTGTAATTACCTGGTTTAGTCTGTGTGTTTAATCAGTATGAATTGAGAATGCTGTGTACATTTGATTTCAGTCTCAAAGAGCAGTTGAGCACTGGACAGTTACTCTTTCTCCATCTGCCAGTATGTGCCTATGCCAGAAAA